>NC_068413.1:30295501-30324365 GCF_023724105.1 Carassius gibelio | reverse complement strand
TATTTCTATTTAGTATCCTGTAAAAGAATTATGTAAAGCCTTTGTTTTTGCATAGCATCTCATATATTAACATAATGGAGTATTTTGCCCTCCTCACCTCTTGGCCAGAGTCAGAGATTTCCTGATCCACTGAAAAACTGCGCTTGGCAAGTAATGAGTTTAGCTGGCTAGTCAGCACATTAGATAGCTCCAAATGAGCACTTAATTCATTGCTCCCTGTTTAGAGATTTTTAACTGGAATTCAGATGCTTATTGTGGATAAAATAGTGCGAGCTGAAGAAAGATTGTTAGGTCCCAAAGCAAAGCTTGTGTGATCTGAGGACTGGTCACAGTGGAAATCAAGCATTATTGTATGAGGTACTAAGCCATCAAATTAATATTTCCAATTTCATTGATATGTTAAATTCTTTCTGTATAAAAAAAATCTATCTATATAAAAAAAAAGAAAAAAAAAACATGAACAATCCAACAATTGAGCTTGCCATATTTGAAAGAAAACAAGTTCTAGATAATGTTCATGATAATTTTCCCTGAATCAACTTAAAAGGTGCAAAGTGATGCAGATATCAACACACTGCAAAATGTTTAATAAGTCAGCGCTTATAAAATGTGACACTTTAATTATTAGGCACAAATTCATGACATTTTCATCCCTGCACTTAATCTCACTTACAAAGCAGGGATTCATCAACCAAAATCAAGCCCAACAAAAATAATTACAAAATAGAACTACACATATTTGTGGTCCCTAGATGCGTTTTTGATTAGAAACTGAGATACACCGATGCACACATTCATCCTCTTCACACCTTGTGTTAGTCAAGGCATTCAATAGGATTTTCTTTCATTTGCTTGCCTACGGTACTCATTATAAATTAATCTTGTTCCATGAAAAATATGTCTTCTGGATATGACCTTAAAATATCACTTATTTAATCATTGACATATTTATTCCTGTGTAATGCGCTTAGAAACTCATTTACATTTATTATGTAGCAACATACTGTGCATATCCATATTTAAAATTATACATTTGGAATTAATTTTGCATTCTATTTTTTGAAAAGATGAAAGACTGATTGAGATTAATAAAAACTTATATAAATCATTCAGTCTGCAATATACACGCTGGCTACGTTTACATGCACAAGTTTTAGTTAAATCGGACTGAATTCATTCCGATTGATGAATCTGACTGTAGTGTTTACATGAATGCTAAATAAAGTGACATTTATGTGTCACAAGCTTCAAATCAGAATTGATTCTTTTTTTTTTGACATGTTCACACTACACAAATATAGAGTTTCTCACTGTTTGTACATAATAACCACTCTCTTACACAGTTTCTTTGTTTGTTTTTAACAGCAGAACTGATATTTATCTGTTTAGGGGTATAAATCCTATGGATAAAAATACAAATATACTGCTGTGCCGCATGGGCGTAGGTTTGGTCTCAGCTTTGGTGGGGACACCCCCATACCCCCCCCCCCCCCTCCCCTGGAATTATTTTGTTGTAAGATACCAGTGATTTAATGGTGATTTAGTATAACTGTATAATCTCAAAAATGCACTCTCAAAAAATAAAAATCTGAGACTGTGTATGCTGAACAACCAAAAATTTTATTAAGATAAATTATTATTATTATTATAAACACTATTTACCCTCCAGTACACTCAAGTTTATGTTGACTGCAAGATTCTAAGTTAAGGTACAGGCTAATTGACATTCAGTTACTTGCTAACGTAGCATTCTATCATCCTGGGTAATACTATCACCAGTTAATACTATTTTCCACAGAATATGCATTTGAAAGCCTGGTCAGTCATACTGCTAGTTTATTTTTGTGGCTAGCTAGTTATTTGGCTACACTCTGACTCTGCTTTATGAACAAGCTTCTTATGTCCCCTTTCTTCTTCTTGGGTGGCATCTACAAAGTACAAAAAGGAATATTAAAATGTTTTTACTCTGGCATTTGTATGTGGCAGAGAGACAGCCCTTGTAACTTACCGTCGGCGTCGTCTACATGCACGCGCACACAAACTACCCGCTCGCTGCTAGTGCAAGCCAAGCACAAAAGTAGTCCCGGCCCGCGCGTGTAGCCTGTCAGATACCCCGCCGCCAATCAAATTACGCCGTTTCTTGTACTGTCGTCGTCCTGGCCGTTAGAATCAATCCAAATAGCAGTGCAAAGATCCAAATAGCAGTTCAAAGGAGCTTGCTAAATATTGGTGGGGACAAATTTGTCATCTCAAAATATTGATAGGGACTAGTACCTAGCGTCCCCCCCTAAACCTACGCCCATGCTGTGCCGTGCTGCTCATATTTATCACACCCACATACAAAAAAGCCCCTCCCCGCACCCAAAATGCTTGCCTGTGGATGAGTTATCAAAACAAGGACTGGTGGGAGGTGGTCCTGCTCCACTTCACAGTTAAAGAGTGAAATAAAAGTTTTATAATGAAAGGACAGGCATTTATACAACACTTTATTCAAAAGGAAGAGAATGAAGGTAATTTATGCATTTCATATATATATAAAACTCACACTATCCTGGGAAAACCGCGAGCAAGAGGCAAGATCCTACGATCATGCTCCGCATTGGCTGTCTGCATCGGGAATCCATCTTCTTTCTGGTGCTGGACTGTTATCATCCTGCCGATATCCAGCCAATATCAACCTGGGATGCTCTTGGCTGACTTAACATTACCCTCAAGTCTAGAGGGACACGGGTGAGATGCTCCAATGGAGTGACGTTTATCTCGAAAACTGAATGCCTCCTGTTCAGAAGTTATCTACAGCTCCATCCTCATCCACAAATACTTAGGTGTCCATCTTTTCCGTGGCTATGGAGAGTCCAGAAACCTCCTGAGTTTCCACCTGACTACAGGGCATTCCAGGATTTCTTCAGCAAGCAGGCAGCAACGGAATTACCACCTTATCAGCCATGCCCTTATGAAAAATAACCATGGTTTTATTATAGTAAAACTGTAGTAACCCATGGTTTTTTGGTGTATTGACTACCATTTGTATAACCACAGATTTACTACAAATACCATGGTTATACTATGGTTAATTTAGCAAAACCATGGTTAATTTGTGGTTACCATGGATTAACTATAGTAACCATGGTTTTTTGGTTTTATTTGTAGTAAAACCATGGTTAATTTTCATAAGGGTGGGACTGCTCAATTGACCTGTTGCCTGAGGCCATGCTACCATTCTGGTATCCATGGTATACAAACTGTCCATCCCTGAACAGAGGGCTATGGAGGAGTACATCGAGGAGGCTCTCAAGCAGTAATTAATCCGCCCTTCTACTTCACCAGTAAAATCCAGTTTCATTTTTGTCAGCAAGAAGTACTGTATGGAGGCTTGAGGCCATGTATCGATTACAATATCCTGAACTCACAAAATGTAAAATATCACTACCCACTTCCTCTGGTACCCGCCACCCTGGAACAGCTTTGTGGGGCTTGCATCTTCTCCAAACTGGACCTGTGTAGTGCTTACAACTTTATTTGAATCCACGAGGGTGATGAATGATGAATGGAAGACTGCCTTCATAACACCATCAGGTCACTATGAATAACAGGTGATGCCATATGGCCTCTCCAACTCACCTTGTGTCTCCCATGATTAATGAATGAGTTGTTCCAAGGGTTCATTATTGTATACATCAATGATATCCTCATCTACTCCTGGAACCTGGCCAAAGAACGCCATCATGTGAAGCATATTCCTGGTCTTTGCCAGTTTCTACCACCATTTCTTTGCCGACTTTGGTGAGATCTGTGCACCTCTCACCTTACTACTTAAGATTAAGTAAAAATAAATATACAGTAGGAGTGGTATTGTCATGGAGAGCCTCCTACACTCTTTCCATGTGCCTTCTCCTCTAGGAAGATGTTTCTGGCAGAGCAGATCTTTCCATAGAGGTTTGGCGACACTGGTTGGAGGGAGCTAACCAACTGGAATATCGGTCCTTTTATTAGATTTTCTTACTTTGAAAGGATTTGTCTTTATAATGGTGACATTTGTTTTGCTGTAATGCTCAGACAGCTTGCAAAATAGAAAAACCAACATGAAAAAAGAATCATGATAAAATCATGAATTGTGATTATAAAAATCATTATTTTTTGTCATATAACTTCCACCCCTAGGCAAGGGGGAACAAGCCCACCACCCACGTTAACTAACTTAATAACTAACCCAACATTACCCACTCCTCATCGACCCCGGTCCCACTTTAAAGCAGACTTCATTAAGGACTTCCCTCCTTCCAACTCCAATAGCTGTGAGGGATTCAACCCCAAGGAGAGCACGTGATGATAGGCTTGATCCTGAGTTATTGACAGAGTTCCACACTCATCATCCAAACCATCCAGTATCCAGGGGCCGTGGCAGTCCTTGGCCTGGCATCTTGCGTGGACAAGGGGGTACTGTCACAGAGTCAGCAGTAACCCCAGATCCTTTAGGTCTACCCACTCATTCACAATTACCCGAATACTGATGCACTTCACATCCCAACACCAATCAAGCCTGGTATTAATCTACCATCACATCCCTTCCTGAGTGTCTGGTCTTTTAGGTCATGAAAATTCATAAAAGGTAAACTCATACAAATGCATATTTTCATAGCCAATTTCATAGCTTACTACATGTCATTAAATCCTGACCATCGCTTTTTTAACCCCAAAAGATGTTAGCAAAGATCTTAATCATTAACGAAAGTTCTGATTGATGACAAAACTTTCCATCGCCTGTGAGTTTACATTCCATCTGGACAATGCTCTGACGTTGTCATACTTTGTTTGTCTTGTATTTGCAGATAGGAGATGTGAAGCAAGTTTAATCACATTTTCCTCCAGACAATTTCCATAATTAGTTTGAAAAGCCTTGATTAACCTGCAGCTGTGTGACAGCAGATAGTGGGGAAGGATCACTGCAGACTGCTCTCCAGTAATTAGTTTGGGAATATTTGGGAACCAAGAAGGAAAAGTCGCACCAGGAGTGAAAATGTCATTTTCACGGTTTCAGCTACCTTCTGACACCTAATATCCTTGACCTCTACAATGCAGCTGTGACAGTGAAAGAAGCACATTTATTTCAACAATTATATCTGGACAGCATAAAATGTATGCATGATAACAGTCAAAGGATAAAATATACTTATAAACAACTGCATAAAAACTTTTCAGAATGGTGCTTATTGGTATAAAACCTCTCTCCCCACACAAATTGGATATTCTCAAAACATATAGTAGACTGTATATACAATATGCAAAGAAAAATAGTGCAATAACAAAACTTAGTAGAGCATGTCCTGAAATGAAACAACATACCTACATCTAAACCTTCAAATAATTCTACTAATCCCTTTCTAAATTACCACTGGCCTTTTAGTGTGAAATGAGTGGTTTCTGTTTCCATCATTCGTAATTAGATGAGCTTCCCAAAACTGGTCATAGTAAAGAAATCAATTAACATTGTGCCTATTGCCTTCTCTTGACAAAATATATTTTTTGTATTTTCTTTTCTTGTACAGTCTCATTTATTGAAAATCACTTGCTTTTAAAGTGTGACACCTTTGTATTGGTCTGGACTGTCCGAGAAGATGTTGATACTCTTTGGCTATAATTACCAACCAGACACGTCTGCATATGGCATTTCTAGTAATATATATGAAATTTCAGGAAGGCATATTTTACAATATTCACAAATTTAAATAAGATTAATAATGTGATGTGAATTTTGAACTGATTTTCTAAAAGACAATGATTGGTACGTAATTCCTGTGATTAACACTTATTGCTTGTACATTACCAACATGTCCATTTGGATTTTGTTTGGTCATTTTATTCTTAATGAATATGCAGGGGGTTAAAAACTTATAGACGGTTTCATCGGGCGCACGCGCCTGGACCTAAGTTAACTTCCGGTCTGTGTTGTGTATATCGGTCTGGCTGCGGTGCCATCTACAAACGCAGTTAAAGTCAAGGTGATGAGTAGACTGAAGTTGGGCTCAGGTGGCTGTGCTGCGGGATGTGTTTCCCATACATTTATTTATTTTTGGAGACTCGCAACAATTTTAAAACTGATCGATTTTCAAAAAGGCTTCGTTAAATAAACATGAGTAACGTAACGTTACGTAACGTACTGCACGTTTAATAATAATAATTCCTTACATTTATGTTTAAATATCAAAACGAGGCACGGGTGTTTTTATATCGATGTATTCCTGAAAGAAGACTTGCATGTTATATGCCTGATAAAGCAGCGTGTGAGCGTACCAGCTCTGCTTTGTTTACGGCTGTTACTGGGGAAACCTCTATTTCTCGCGCTTTATGTCTATGCTTTAAAACATCTCCTGCTGGCAAATAATGAATTAGCATTTTCATTAAGTCCGCCTGATCCACACAGAAAACACATTTTGTTTGTTATCAAAAAATATCTACTCTAGAGGGACTTGGCTGTTGTTATTGATTCTATTTGGAGTCTACCGGAAGTTAAGTTAGGTCCACAAAAGCGCTCACGCGCATTAACGTTTGTTTATGTTGATGCCGTTGAAACCGTCTATAGAAGTGGAAGGAATGTATCCCCAAGTTTCCCTGCTGCATGATTGGCCATAAGGCAGAAGTTGTTTGCTGCTTGGCTATAGTTTTAACTGAAGCAAGGGTTCAAAGGCTCTTGAATGATCAAGAGTCTCGTTGCGTCCTTCAACAGTACACAGTGTTTCGCAGATGAAAACGAAATAGATGAACTGCTATTTTTGAAACACTGCTTTTTCAAAAGGTTTAATCATAGAATCAGATTTGAAACCAGTGCAATGCCTCTGATTTTTAGCCACAGTAAATGTTAAAAGGACAAATCATGTACTTTAGAATAAATATTCAGCGTCTGACAGTCACAAGTGAATAAGCTTGCTGTATTGGTACATCAAACAAAATAATACTTTTAAAGCTTACAGCACTCAGAAAATGTCTGTTTTTGGAACAAGTGCATTTCAAAGTCACTTTTTATATTCATGATGAGAGTCATCACAATCCTGTGCACCATGAAAGGATAATCTGCTTTTCAAATCTTTTCCTCCTGCAAGATTCACTGCAAGACTTTATTCTCAGTTTTTCAAGCACAACCATGAAACCCAGTGAACTTTTCACTGATTTACCATGGCAAACAAGCTCCCATTGCATTTTGCTCCATTATTTATGACTACAGTGGTGATGGGACATATAAAGTACTTCAAGCTCAGTGGCATAAATCTCTGGCTTCAGTGCACTATAAATGTATAGATGAATGAATGTTGCATTTATATAGCACTTGTTTAACTGTAAACCCAAAGCTTTTTGTTTTGGGATATATGAATACTCGCAAACCCCATAGAGTTCCCTCACAACAATTACATTACATTACTTTTATTAATTTAGCAGACCCTGCAAATGTCCTCATTTAAAGTTATTTATCATTAGAGCTACGATATTAGGAAAACACAATGGCAAGTTCAAGTATAGGTTTTTGTACAGTAAGTTATTACTATAATATTGTAAATATCAACACATTTTACTAGAAAAAGTGGAAGTTACAATTTAACTAATAACAGACAATGTGAAGTTTTACAAAATCATCTATTAGAAAAGACGTGCTGACAGATGCGATCACTCTCAACAAGTCATATTATCAACTACAAATGACATGTGACATGAAAATAAGAGTTAAATGATACAATCTGTTATCAAACCTCTTAACGGGCAGATATTCACTCCCACAATGCCTCTCTAGTGGCAAATAAATAAAAGACAGACGGCAAAAACCAACCATCTCTTGAGATTTGTTGGTCAGTATAGATCTAATAGATCCCCTACATTAGTATCTTTCTTGATTTTTGTGTTTACAACTAAAAGCTACAATGCAAGGGGTGCGCTGTTGTCGGTCTCGTTAACATATTTTGCATAGTATCAGTCAGACAGCTTAGGGACAGGCTGTCAGTTGCGCTGAAGGACAGGGATGATAATATTCTGCTCTATGTGACAGATTGTCATGTCAGTGCTACGAAGTGGCATGGCAGATTGCTGCGGATGGGGAAATTATGCTTCCATATCATTGCGCTCACACTGATGAACCTTTAAGCCCCTCCTTCAGATAAACAGGTGGCAATGCTGCATCTAGGGCAGAAACAATGCCAGAAGAGGTGCTTGTCATTTTCTTCTTTCCAGAATAATGTTTTGCCTATGGCATTTGAATACATTAAACACGTCTGCATCCTACAGATAAAAGAGCATCACCCGGCAGAGGTGAACCGCCTCGGTCCAGCCGTGGCTTTGTAAAAAAGAACAATTTAAAAAATCTGGTTTCTTGTTTATTTAATCTCTTTTCAGTGACAAAAAAGACCAAGCCCTAAAAAGAGAATTCCATTCATCTTTTGTTTCTCTTCATTTCAAAGAATGTCACTTTCCTCTATAATCAGCATCGAAAAGTGGGAAGATTGAGTATTTGAGCTCAGCATGTGCTTGCCAGAGCTCAGCTCATTTGTCAAAGGCAGCGTACTGAGCTCTAACAGCAGCCCTGTTTCAGCTCATATTGATCAATTCTGTCATGTGTATCTGCAGCAGGTGATACTGAATATCTTTCCTTGTGTTCTGCATGACATTTTAGAGATGGGACATGAACAGTTGGCAAGCACACAAGAACCAGAAGAAGAAAGGATGGCTTTATCTCACCTTTTTCACAAAAATATGTAGCCTACTACAGTGCATGCCTAATTTCCTGACATGTTGGGTGAAGAGATGTAACCCTGCCTCAAGTAAAAGTGATCATAACATCTTATCCTTGACTCGTAACAAGCTGCTTGCCATCTCTGTACAACTAAAGTGAAGCCACCATTGCCCCCCCCCCCCCCCCCCTTTTTTCATTTCTGGATCCAAAAATCCTTTCTTCTTGTTTGGATTATGATAATTATTTTTATTTATTTTTTATCTGCAAAGAGGAATGTGAATAAATAACTAAACACATCATGTTCAGCCGATTTCTCATCAAAATGCATAATGAATACCTGGTGTTTTTGATGGCATCGACACTTTGGATGCCACATTGTGAACTACGGGACTTGTATTGTATCAAATAATTAATCTTTATTTGTTTGGTTATTTATTTAGAAACCATTTCCACTTTTAAAAGGTATAATATAAAAGGTTAAATGGGGTAAACGTACAATTTGAGGTAATAAAAATACAAAACAATTCATGACACACACACACACACACACACACACACAAAAGGAATTTACATTTATGCATTTGGCGGACACTTTTATTTATTTTTTATTCTGTATTCAAGGTATACATTTTATCAAGTTCATTCTCTTAATCAACCCATGACCTTGCTTTTTTATAGGACCATTTCTCATTGTTAGAGAAAAGTAACATACAAAAACATAAAACTGGTTTGTATAAAATACAATTTTGTCACATTAATATGGATGTCGCAACGGAACATAATCTTAAACAGACTACAGGCTTTTCAACAAAAATGTAAACAATAAAACAAAAATGCTAATCAAAATAATGTTTGTGTGTGTGTGTGTGTGTGCGTGCGTGTGTGTGTGTTAATTATTTAACCAAAATAAGAGGGATCATATAAAATGCATGTTATTTTTTTATTAAGTACTGACCTGAATGAGATATTTCACACTGCCCACTGTTCTTCAGAAAAATCCCTCATGGTGTCAAATTTGGTGATTTTCCAACATCTTTTATGTATTTGAGCCTTTCCAACAATGACTGTATAATTTTCAGATCCATCTTTTCACATTGCGGCAAATGAAGGACTGATATGCAACTATTACAATAGGTTCAAATGGTAACTGATGCTCTCTAAGGTATTATCTTTTTTTCTTTTCTTTTTTTCATTTAGTACTGCCCTTCAGAAGTTCCAAAAGATACTTACATGTTTCCCAGAATATTTATTCAGTTTATCCTGATCTTCAAATGCAAAAAGTTTTCACCTCCAGTCTCTTAATGCAGCAACTATCCTATATGGCAGTGGTTTAAATCTATTATTATTATTATTATTATTATTATTGTTATTATTATAGCTTTTATTTCTTAAAAATACCAGTCATCACATATGTTATATAAGAGGTATTTAAACGTATGAGAAAAGAGGATATGTAACTTTATACACACTATAAAATTATATTCTTATCGATAAAATATGGTGCCAGCAACACCATAGTCGTGAATTTGATTCCAAGGAAATGCTTTAACATTAGCTCACTGGGAAAACACGAATCTACCTGCATTTTTGCAAAACTGGTAATTGTAAATTGTAAATTATAAATAAATGTATTTTTACCTTTTTATTTTAAATTTTTGAACAATTCACTTTGAAAGTTTTATAAAACATGCAGGCATGTGGCCATAGGCACGTTTTCCCAATAAGCCTGGGCTGAAATGCATATACTGAAAAAAAAATAAATAAATAATAGCTTGAAGTTAATGCAAAGCATCTTCGAAATTCATCAAAATGTAAATGTACCTGTCATTTACTCCCATTGTTGTCTTCTGTGGATAGGCCTCATTAGCCAGCATTGCTATGCCACCATGCTGAAACCTAAATAATTATGAGATGTGTCTCTTCCTGTCTGAAGCATTGAACATCTGATTGGGCTTCACATATCCAACTGTTCTCAAGCCTAATCCACCCCAGTAAACAAAGAGCAGATGATTGTTAATGTTCAGGAGGCGGCAGGTGCTGTCATGTGATTGCATTCACCCCAGCGGCCATTAGAGGTTTATCAGCTCTCAGCCAGGCTAAGCTGGGAGGTGATGGTGGGTAAATGGAGCTTTGCCATTTGAAATAGCATGTATGAAAAGACTTCTGTTGTTGTGTCTTAGGTGATAGAAAAGGTGAAATATGTCTCGAAGGAAACTATGTTAGTAAAAGAGAATAGATGTCCATGTTTACCATGCAGGCATGCAGATGTATTCCCTACACTGTTCTTCAGCCACACTGTGGCTGGTCAAAATGATGATTAACAACATGACCACAGACATGGATCCTTGCTCAGATAGATTTACACACATATCTCTTTTCTTGAACTCCTGGGAACGAACGTCTGATAACATCAGTGTACTGGAATGACACATTTACAAGGCATTTTATCAGCGGGGTTACAGGGCAGAGCAAGGACTGGGAAGAAACAGGACAACTGTTGAAAGATAAAAAGTATAATGATGAAAATATTGATTTTTTTTTAAGACATCACACATACAGGTCACTACAGTGACACATTGTAGTTACTGACTAGGCCACGTTAAAAAATGAGCTACAAGGATATAATCATTATCATGCATGAACATCACATATTTTGAGGTAAAATGTACAGATGTATCTGGTTCATAAGTTGATTTTCAGGTCATGTCGATGTTAAATAAGTTATGTTTCTAGCCTTTTATATGTGTACCAAAATTTGGGGGGGATACTGGTATGGACATAATTATATAGAGAGAGTTTTGCTTTGCCGTATCAAGCTTCATCACTGCTGAAAATTAAGACATTTGAAAGTTTTGCTATCTTACAAAGTATCATTGCTACAAAAGTGTGTGTGGGGGGGGGAGGGTTTGTGACATATCAGGACACAACTCTGTATAATAACATGGTTATGACACAGGTATTACAGGGAGAGGGTGTCTTATGGGGACATAACCCATGTCCCCATTT
Organism: Carassius gibelio; assembly: GCF_023724105.1. Taxonomy (NCBI): domain Eukaryota; kingdom Metazoa; phylum Chordata; class Actinopteri; order Cypriniformes; family Cyprinidae; genus Carassius; species Carassius gibelio. The sequence goes on along the minus strand of NC_068413.1, from coordinate 30,312,646 downwards.
TTCAAAATGCTTATAAACCTTACATCTTTCACAAACATCTAAAAAAAAAATAATAAATAAATAAACCTTACAGAATTAGTTTTTTTTTTTTTTGTTTTTTTTTTTGAGAAAGTAAAAATGCACAAAGTTTCTTGTGAGGGTTAGGGTTAGGTGTAGGGTTGGTGAAGGGCCATAGAATATACAGTTTGTACAGTATAAAAACCATTACGCCTATGGGATGTCCCCACTTTTCACAAAAACAAACTTTAACAAAATACATATTATAGATAATCAGTTTTGTAAATTAAAAGAATATCTCTGTGTGATTTATTATCTTAAGTAATGTATTTGTAATTCTTTGTTTAGTGCATACATTATGATAATAAACACATTATTGATAAATTGGTCAATTCGATTCAATTCGGGGTTTGTTTGTTTTTTTGCCTATTTGGCATTAATCAAAAGTGCATTTTAGAGAGTGATTAATGAAACAATGGAGGGTCCACTGATCCGTTCTTTTAGCATTCAATTCTGCAAGCTCAGCTGAACTCAACAGTCTCCTAATGTAATGCTAATTACTACCACATGGAATATTACACAACAGGCCTTGACTTCATGAGTGGCAATTGAAACACATAAATTAAAGTATCACAAAGTCACATGAAAATTGTGAAACAGGAAATTGCTAAATTTTGTCCCACACAGCACTGAATATCCTAACCAATGTCCAAAATGAACACTTTAAGGAAAACTTTGCTTTGGCAGTTGAGACTTGAGAAATAGCCAGAATAAAACCTGTGACTCTGTTGTAAGTCACTACAAGCACTTGCCATGGTATTCCGCCATAGAATATAGTTATCCATTTTACACGCTTAGAAAAGCGCAACGTTTTGTTTTGTGTTACCGTCCTAGGTCGAGTTACACTACGCGAGTAACTGTATTTAAATAGGGAAAACGTGGAGGTGTTTGGTAGCTTCTCAGCTTGGCCCATATTGAATGAATGGGCTAAGCTAAGTGCTTTCAAAGTGTCACCGCGCGTCAAAGCGATTGAGTTCACACACTGAGACGAGAGAGGTATGTATCAACTCGTCTTAGTTAAGGGAAAAACATAGTTAAATATGAAAACACGGTGGAGTATCCCTTTAAGAAAATCATGATGTTGTTGCTAATATTCTTTTTTGTTTGGTTTAATTTAATGCAAAATACAGAATTTCATTTGCCTACATATCAAGCCCATCCTGAGAGCCTTATACCTGTAGCTGTAAAAAAAATAATAAAATAATTTCTCAAATAAAAAAGGCTAAAAAATAGATAAATAAACCACAGTTAACAACTGAAAGCAGAAAAAGTGTGATAGTCCTGCATATTTGCAGTCGTGTTAATGATCATGCCTGATAAACATCCTCTTACTAAGATCGAAATTCAGTAATGATATAAGAGTGATGTTATGATCAAAATACACAGAATAATAATAAAGAAAAATGTGATTAGCACTACACATCAGTGGCATTTCTTCTACATTGTCGTATGGTTGTTAAATGTGTCACAAGTCAACAGCTCAGTTGTCTCAACTAAATGATTGACATTCACTTTATTAATTCTAGCTGCAACTTTCTTTTCACCATTCATCTCAGATAATTGCACCCGCTGTGCTAGAATATATTTGAAATCTGTGCTGATAGAGTTGAATAGCAGGAAGTTATTTGCATGAAAATTAAAACCATACAACAATGTCTACAAAATTTTGAATGTTTCCTTATCTTGCTTGCTCTGTCACACACACACAGACACACATTCTCTAATTTGAATAATGTCTCAACCTAATAATGGCACTCTGAATAGTTTCAGAGACTGGCAATAAGCCGTAATTCCCATGCTACCGAGTGACTCAGTGGTCCCCTCATCCCACAGATCACAGCTGTGACTCAAGCTTCCTCAACTGGGATATAATACATATGAATATGAGCAGTGATCATTTATGCTTAGTCTGGCTTTAAAGGAAGTGTCTCATCTAGTCTCCATAAGCTAATAACAGAACTATTGCTCCTAATACAAAATAGGAGATCAAATAATGTGTAACTGATCCAATGACTGTTCAATAATTATACCAGCATATTCAGACAACAGTGTTTATTTTTCCTTTGTGGAGGAAAGTGAGTAGTGCATCCAGGTCACTGTGATTGGCTGATTACAATGGAGAAATATAAAACTATTGATTTATACAAGTACAAGTATACAAGTAGGTTCTTCTTTTTCTTTTTCTTTTTCTTTTCTTTTTTGTAGTTTAAGAAACTGAGGCTCTATCCGAAAATCGCATACTTTCCTATTATACAGTAGGTGAAATGAAGTGAATGTGAAAGAGTATGAAAACGGCTACAAGGGTGACTTAATACTACTAGTAAGATTCAAAAATGTTCATGCAGTGGACACTTTACAATCCCATGAGCCCATGCCAGAGGATTTATTGAGATCATTTTAGAATAGCAGTGAAGCGAATATGATTTAAAAGTCAGTGTGGGTTGCTGGCTTCAACAAATGTATGTACCATTGATTAACAATCTCTTTGCTCAGAGTAAAAGAATCAAAGATGTTATTGTTATTCTTCGATACTTCAAGACCTTTTGCAGTTATGTCCACCTCAGATGTTTACAAATGGAAATGGACTTATAATATGCATTTAGTAAACAACTAACTTACATTTTAGGTCAATACTGACAGTTAATTGGTTTATTTTGCTCCACCAGTGAAAGCAACAGAATCACAGCAAACTCAGCCAGCTAACGTCTCAGAGTTTAAATGAATTGTTTGAGTGAATCATTCAATTACTCACTTAAACTCACTTGTTTTGTTTAATGAATGTGTGGGTGTGGAGTGAATGGTTCAATTAAATATAGTCAATTGTTCCCACATGCTAATGTAAAAATGTAAAATGCAGAAATATTTACTGAAAAAATGACATACTGTAAAACACAAAAATGGCTTTAAACATTAAATGGAACCTTGTTGTACACCAGACTTAAAAATAAATAGCAAATAGAAGACTATGTCCCTTCATTTCAGATGTCCAGCACACACCACAGGAATGTAGCCACAAGCAGGGACACTCAAGGTTATGTTATGTGAGCAAACAAACAGTTGACTAAATATGAATTTTTGTTTTTTAAATAGTTTGTTAATGTGTGTTAATATTAATAGTATCCTCAATGACATCACAGGTGGAACTGGCTGGGTTCATTTTGTGCTCAGGATATTATGGTTCGTTCATTTGTACAAGCTTGGGGAAAAGTTATCGCTTCTATTTACATTCAGGAAATGAATTGTGTGTTTGTGTTAGTGAGTGTGTGTGTCCCGTGCCCTCTGTGTGGGTGACAGATGAGAAGCCCATGGTAACAGCCCAGAATAGAAAGTGCAGTGTCACTATGCTGAGCTATGTGGGTTTGAGTGTGCAGGTTTGGGGTGACATTGGCCTGAGCTGGGTCATACACTGCAGTGGGATTGTGTTTCAAAGAAAGAGAAAAAGGAGAAGGTTGTGTGTGGAAAGGGCAGGAGGAGGGGAAATGGAGGTATCATTTGGAACACCTGACAGTACAGAAACCAAGGAGGCCAATCACACCTAGAGAAAGCTATATTTTACCATTCACATTAATGTAATTGGAATTGTTTTGGAACCCTGGAAATAAAACCGAAAAAAAACTTTGCTCTGTATTCCATGGTTAATCTTTATTCAAACATTTTATTCTATGCAGGTCACATTACAACAGCCTTAAAAACTTTTTATCATAACTTAGATTAACTATAGATTTTCTATAAATTTTTGTAGATTTTATTGTTTTACCCTTTGACCCAGATCCAAATTTAAGGAATTAAAGTATAGAATTTTTTTTAATACAAATTTGAATTATAAGGCTACTTGTTGAAAACTATTATAATCTAAACAAGTATTAAAATAAACAATAAAATTTATTTTTTGGGTCAAATTTGTTTACACTTTTACTTTGTAAAAAAAAATAAAGAAATAATAATTAAAATAAAAATCTATTTCAAATAAATTATATTCATAACCCCCCCCCCCCCCCCCCAAAAATAAAATAAAATATATATAAACGGATCACACACACACCAAAATAAATAAATAATAATAATAACAACAATAATAATAATAAAGAACAGCAATACAGGAAAAATATTTTTTTTCTTATTAATAACAAAAGTTTCTTGAACACCAAATCAGCATATTAGAATCATTTCTGAAGGCCATGTGACAATGAATACTGGAGTAATGACTGCTGAAACTTCTGCTTTTCTATCACAGTTTCATATTGGCATGTATGTAGATTAAGCCAAAGCAGACAGGGTGCCACTGAACAGTTGAGATCCACAAAGCAGAAGTACACACACACACCTTAAACACTTACTTTACCAACGAACAAAGGGCTTAAATACATTGAAACAGATTATCAACAAACAAGGAACAGATTTGTTACTAATGAGAAACCATGATAACAAATTAATGAAAACTCAGTGCAAGCAGAGACAATTGACAACCCTGACCTACAGTATAAACTAAACAGAACACAACTATAAAACTAACAAGAGATGATTGTAACACATAGGAATAAATTACATTTTAAATTATGTATAAATAATTATAAGGTAAAAATAAAATAATAAAATGTAATAATATTTCAAAATGTTACTCTTTTAGTGTATTTTGATCAAGTAAATGCAGCCTTGGTGAGCACAAGAGACTTATTTCAGAAACATTAAAAATCTTACTGTAGGCCAATAAAAAAAAAAAAAAAATCCCATTTCATGAGCCACCACATTGCCAACAAATAATTTTGCTTCTATTTTTCTTTTATTTTGTGATTTTTTTAATGCTAGTGATACAGTTAAGATGAAGAGCTTAAGATGAGATTTGTGTTATTTGTAAAGGAATCAAGGTAAATATCACTTTTATTCTGAGTCATTTTTTGACTTTTGTAATACTGACATCAGTCATCTTCAGATATGTAAAAAACAAACAAACAAAAAAAATTGCCACAGAATGCTCTTTTACACAATACATGAGTAACGCCAGGGTTCGAATAACGGGGGAGCTAAGAACCTGGGCTCCCCTGAAAACCTACTTTGAGACATTTAGGGGGAGCTCTAAAACACTGTCCATTTTTTGTGTCACATATAGATTTAGATTTTCTGTACATTAAGAATCCTGAAATAAATGATGATATTAAAAATGTGTCAATGTTGTGTGTTTATTCGCTCATTACATTACTATTTCCGAACACTATTTTCCACTGTGTCTCCTGCTGTGACCATCCATGCGTGGCGGCACTGCACTGAAATTACTACATTTACGTCACCACTTGAACTTCTCACTGAGTTGGTATTTGAATGTTAGCTTAATTTCAAGTTCAAAACATACTTTATTAGTTTTTTGGAACACTCTGTGGATACTAATAAGAATGTCAAAAAGAAAGCAGCCAAACCTCAGTCAATTTGGATTTACAAAACAAACGAAGAGGAGTGATGACAGCGCACCAGCTACAACTAGCTTAACGCCGCTATAACACCGCTAAAAGTTTCTGCTAGTGACAGCACCAGCACCGAGGATAGCGAGACTTTGGCGCCAGAGACCACCGCTGTGACCTGCAGCGGACCAGGCAGACCAGGCGATCATGCAACACCTTTCAACTGGACAACAAAGCAATGGAGTGGAGTGGAGAATCAGGAATACATGGCTCTACTCCAAAAATCAGAAGTTACGATGTACAGTATGCATGGAGGAATAACCTGCAGAATAACCACAGAATAACCTGCGGAAAAAAATGTACAAGCATTGGGACAGTTTGCCACACAAAAGAGCTGTTGAGATTTCAAAGATGAAGGAAAAGTATGTGCTCCAAAACAAGGTACTTGAAGTAAATGCTAATTTAATGCAAGAAACAGCTATGTCTTTCAGATCTGCTTATATGGTGGCCAAGGAAAAAATGGCCTACAGAAAGCTCCCTGCTGTAATGTTCATTCAAAAACCTAATGGTGCAAATGTGGGAAATCAGACCATGCTTGTGCTGAAATAATCGGACATATTGCCAGTGAAATGAGAGCTAAATTTGTTTCAAAAATAAAAGAACTGAGATCACGAATCAGTATCACGATATATGAGAGCACAGTTCATATATGATCATTTATGTGCGGTGTGACATGACAGGAACGGGGGAAGTGGATAATGTTTTTTCAGATATCGTTGAGCTTTCAGAAGACACGGATGCCGAATCGATGTACAAAAGTTTGAGGAAAAGCTTGAGACAAGTGGGACTGGATGATGAGTTTCTGGGAAAAAATCTCAACTGCATTGCAACGGATGGAGCAGTGGTACTGACGGGCAGAGTCGGCGGACTCGTCACTAAACTCAAACAAGATTTCCCCAAAGTTCAGTCAATACACTGTCTAGCTCACCGACTTGAGTAAGCTGTCAAAGACTCACTTAAGGAAGTAGCTGGATGTAACCAATTTTTAGTTTTTTATCTCAAAACTTTACGCCCTCTATAACCAGTCATCAAAAAACGCCCGTTTGCTCCAGGAGGCAGCTACAGGTTTGAACATGCAAATCCTAAAAATAGGTCAAATCTTTACAATACGTTGGGTGGCTAGTAGTTTTCACACTGTGAAGGCAGTATGGAACGATTATCCTGCACTGGCGCACCAATTCAGAACAGCCATGGAAGACACATCTCGCTGCGACACAGAGAGGCAGAAATTTAGGGGCCTGCACAAACTCCTTACAAGCACAGGTTTTTTGGCTGATTTGGCATGTATGAAGGATGTCCTGCGAGAACTACAAAATCTGTCGCTAAAACTGCAACGCAAACAAACATCTTTAGTTGATGCAAGTTGCCACATTCAGCAAACCATTGACGTCTTCACAGCCATGAAAGCAAGTGGTGGAAAATCCACACAAAAAGCTGAACAACTCATATCGACTGGCCTGTTCAAAGATGTTGAGCTTTCAGAGAGCAGGCCGAAGATAAACCGTCTTCAGTTCAATCAGTCTATTATCAACAGCCTAAAGAAGAGACTGCCCGTACAGGACCTTGTCCAGATGCTGAAACCGCTGGATAAACACTTTTGGCCACAACAACATAGCGTCCGTATCCTATATGAGGAAACTGAGGTTCGAGCATTGGCAAAAACACTGGGAGAACCGGCCCGAGAGGCTGTCGAGGAGTTCTGGGACTTTAAATTGCAAAACAGAGCACCAGGGAAAGCGCTTGTCAAACTTCAAACAGCAAGTCTGACCTACTTGCCGTCCTCAGCTGAGTGTGAGAGGGGATTTTCTGCCATGAATTCTACTGATAGCAAGTATCGCAACAAGTTGCGTGAACAAAGCCTCTCCTTGCTTCTCTTTTTGGATCTGAATGGACCCACTTTGGAGCAATTTGACCCTCTGCCTTTTGTATCATCTTGGATTAAAGCCGGTCACTGACCCTCAACATCCTGGGTTACAGGACAGAAAGCAAAGACAGAAGACACCAGGCCTTTGTGGTCACTTCTGATTTAAAGGGACAATAAGTAACTTTTTAGGTATTTTATTATCTAAAATCAATATTTTTATTCATAAATATGCCCTCAATGGTGTACAAATACCTATGCCAGTGTTTAAACTAATCCTTGTAAATGAAGAATTTCTTATCTTTATATACATGGGACGGGTAGGTCGACGGAGGCTTCCATGTAGTTCCGCCATCTTGCAAAACTATAATAGCAGAGAGGGACAAAAAGTACTAAGCCAACGCGTTTCCACAACGCGTTTTCGGTCAGAGCCAGAAACTCAGGTGCAGAGCAGTGAGAGGCGCTTGAAACTGCACCGGCAAGTTTAAAAGTCTGGATTGCATTCTTATTATGGACCATACATATACCGCGCCACAGGAGAAGAAAACATCGTCGCCAAAACAGTCAAAAATAGAACGTAAAAGGAAACGTGACCGTAGATTACAGAAAACAAGAGTTAATGTCGGGGAAGCTTTTTCTAGGTGGAAAGAGCTAATGCTGGATAAAGATTTCAAAAGAGACGCTGAAGTGGCCAGATTTCTTCTCGACAGGTAAGTCAGTGTTACAATCTATATTACAATATTTTTTTTATATCTAACAATGCACATTATTCAGAAAATATAACGAATAAAGAAGACATAACTACTAATTACAATATTTCATGTTTTCCACAGTCAGTAATTCATACTGTAACATTCGTTTGTTTATGGTCATGTTGCAGTTTGTTTGAAATAACACACCTGTTCACCTGAAGGAAAACTCGACGAAGTGCTATTAGAAGACATCCCGTCAAAGCTTTTTGGTACATATCGCCTACCGTAGATGCAACGCGCATTTGAAAAAGCGAGGCGCTGGAGAGCAAAATTAGTTTGAATGCAAAATACAATTTCACCACTAGATGGGAGTAATTCCTACTTATTGTCCCTTTAAGGTAAGAATCATGGAATTACCTACTTGATCTGTGCGTTTGTGAGGATTGGCCCTAATCCTATTTAATATTGATGTATTTTTTTATGATTGTTATGTGAGTTATTCTGTTTTTTTATCATGATATGCATGATGTAGGCCTAAGCGCGGTTGATTCAGAACCGTGGACAGAGCTGTTTGCCCTAACACTGACAACACTGACTGGCGTTTGCGTTTTAAAGTAAACGGCTTACTAAGTAAACAAGAGGTTTACTGTAAACCTATTGTTTTAAATGCCCTAACATGCACCAAAAGCTTTAAAGTCAGTCAGGGAGGATCGGAAAATAGGGCTCCCCCGAAAGCCACTTTGTAATTCGAACCCTGAGTAACGCTAACCCTATAACACTATAACTCTGCTGTAATGTATGTATTAACAGTGTCTGACATTGTAATGTAAATTAATTATTTAATTAAATTAGTGAGAAACTTTTTTAGAGAGTTTATTTATTATAAGTCCACTTATTTCTTTAAATGAGGTTTAAAGCAAGGCTGTAACCATGAATTTATCAACATTATTACTCCAGTTACTGGTGGACTGGCAACTTCATTCCATCCTGGCCTGGAGTAATAAATGTCATGAGTCTTGTCTAGTATATGCTTGTCCGTCTGTTTCTATGTCTATGTTTCAGGAGAAAGCAGTGGATTTGTCTAACGTGCCCGCGGAGTACCTCCACCTGAAGGAAGTGTTCAGTAAGTCTTGTGCTGCTTCTCTCCCTCCGCATCGTCCCTATGACTGTGCCATGGATTTACTGTCAGGTAAGTCTCCGCCTAAAGGAAAATTATATTCACTTTCTTTTCCAGAAAGGGAGGCTATGGAGAAATATATTTCTAATTCTCTAGCTTCAGGGTTCATCCGCCCTTCCTATTCTCCAGCGGGGGCGGGTTCTTTTTTTGTGGGGAAGAAAGATGGGTCTCTGCGACCTTGTATTGATTACCGGGGACTGAACAACATCACGATAAAGAATATATACCCTTTACCGTTGATGTCTTCAGCCTTTGAGAGGTTGCAGGGAGCGTCGATCTTCACGAAATTGGGCTTACGTAATGCTTATCATTTGGTCCGTATTAGGGAGGGGGATGAATGGAAGACTGCTTTTAACACCCCAAGGGGGCACTGTGAATACTTGGTCATGCCCTTCGGGCTGTCCAACTCCCCAGCGGTCTTCCAGGCATTCGTCAACGACGTGCTGTGAGATATGGTCGATCAATTCATATATGTCTACCTGGACGACATATTGATTTTTTCCTTTTCTCTCCAGGAACATGTCCAGCACATTCAACGAGTGCTTCAGAGGTTGCTAGAGAATGAGATTTTTGTCAAAGCGGAGAAATGCGCTTTTCATGCACAGTCGGTTCCGTTTCTTGGATATATCGTGTTGACTGAGGGAATATGCATGGATCCCGAGAAGGTTAAGGCTGTGGTAGAGTGGCCAAGTCCAGATTCCCGTAAGGCCCTACAGAGGTTTCTGGGGTTCGCCAAATTCTACTGCCGTTGTATTTGCAACTACGTTCAGGTGGTCAGACACAGCCGAGGCTGTGTTTGCCAACCTGAAGGGCTGCTTCGTTTCGGCCCCTATCGTAATAACCCCTGATCCATCACGTCAGTTTGTGGTGGAGGTCGATGCATCAGAGGTGGGGGTAGGTGCGTTGTTATCCCAACGTTCTCCCTCAGATGACAAAATGCACCCGTATGCATTTTTTTTCATACCAATTATCCCCTGCAGAATTAATATGTAATTATGATATTGGTAACCGAGAATTGTTGGCAGTCAAGATGGCACTGGAAGAATTGCGCCACTGGTTAGAAGGCTCGGGGGTTCCTTTTATAGTATGGACCGACCACAAGAATTTAGAATACATTAGAACTGCCAAAAGATTGAACTCTAGGCAGGCTCGGTGGGCACTTTTTTTCGGACGAGTTCCAAGAACATCAAACCCGATTCTTTGTCGCACATCTTTGACCGTTCCGAATGCCCGTCTACTCCCGAGTGTATTTTACCTGAGACATTAGTGGTTTCCACACTCACATGGGAGGTAGAATCGAAGGTCAAGACGGCCTTAGAAGGGGTAACGCCTCCACCCGAGTGCCCACCGAATTGATTATTTGTGCTGGAGGGATTATGGTCCAACGTTATTCAGTGGGGGCGTTGTTCTAATGTGGCTTGTCATCCAGGGGTTAACCGTAATAAATTTTTGGTCAAGCAATGATTCTGGTGGCCACTTATGGCTTGCAACATTCACTGTTTTGTTTTGGCTTGCTCGGTTTGTGACACTGGTAAGACTTCCAATCGACCCCCTGATGGGTTACTTCAATCGCTGCCGGTCCCTTCGAGAACCTGGTTGTTATCGCACTAGATTTTATTACCGCCCTCCCGCCCTCCTAGGGCAACATGGTAGTTTTGACCGTGGTGGACCACTTCTCGAAGGTGGCCCACTTTATTCCCTTTCCCAAATTACCCTCATCCAAGGAGATAGCATTGACCGTCATAGATCACGTCTTTCGTTTACATGGCCTCCCAACAGACGTGGTTTCCGACAGGGGACCCCAGTTTGTGTCCAAATTTTGGCGTGAGTTTTGTAGATTACTGGGAGCGACTGTAAGTCTGTCCTCAGGGTTTCATCCCCAGAGCAATGGTCAAACCGAGAGAGCCAACCAAGATTTGGAAAGGGTGTTGCGATGTCTGTTCTCCAAGAATCCTTCCTCCTGGAGCCAACAACTGTCGATGGTGGAGTACGCCCACAACACATTACGTATATCAGCTACAGGCCTATCTCCGTTCGAATGTAGTGTAGGATACCAGCCACCCATATTCTAATAAGCTTGCTCCCAAATTTATTGGTCCGTAATAAATTTCCTGCTCGTCTCATGTTACGTCATGTTGATTGTTTCATGCGGGTGTTACCGCTGATCGTCTTAAATAAAGGATTGTTAACTTGCAACTTGCTTCCTGTACTTTATACGATCGTGACACATACACACCACCACTCGCACATAAATGAGGGTACAGAAACTTGTTGTCTACAGCATGCTCCCCCGCTACTTCTGCTAATAATAAAGTAGCTTTCATACTGGATCACAGCAATATATTACTTCACAACAATGAGGTAAAATCGCTGTTTTTAAGTAATTAAACTGACAGACTCTTTTTTTTTTTGTAAAAAAAAACTGATGCAGGTAATTCACAAACACTGCTTTCATCACTCTCAAAATGGCCATATTTCTAACGTAAAAAACCGTTGACTAATATTAAATGAGTTGTAACTTCCATATCTTACATCGCTGTCTTTTAACGTTAAACTGATGCTTTGCACTGGAAATCGCTGTTAGACTGCTGAGGCAGAGCGCAGGATGAAAATATTGTTGTCCTAACAAGAGCACTGCGTAATGGAGTGCAGCAGACCAGTGCAATAATTCTTTAATATTGGGGGGGGGGGGGGTGTAGTTTGGCCACTTTTTTAATTATTGGGGGGGGGGGGGCTTGTCCCCCTCAATATCTATGGTGGACACGACCCTGGTTTAAAGCCTTCTATGCACTGCACAATTTTAGCAATCCTATAAGATGTTGCTGGTCACACCGTGTGACATGGATCTAATAAATTTGAGTACAACATGCAAGTAGACTGTCAATAATGACACATATTGACTCTTATGATGCATACACACCAGACGTGAATGAAGCATTAAAAGCGAGTGATTTACGTGTTAAGTCAATGCAAAGACGTGAATAGACATCCTGTGGCGTGATTCGCGTGTATTTGCTTGAGTTGAAAAATCGCTGACCAGAATTTTCTTCGCGTTAACCAATCAGGAGCTTGCTCTAGTAGTGACGTGATTACGACGTAGCAGGCAGAGGCAAAATCCAAAACAACAATGGAGGAATTATATTTTATGTTTAACCACAAAAGAGACACCAGAGCCAGCGGCAAATGTCAGAATGACTAGACGAGTCAAAACTGCTCTTGTCAGTAACATGAGCACTGAACTCTCGCTGATCATGTAGAGCTGATCGTATACGAGATCGGTGAAACACTTTTTTAAAAGGGCGCTGACTTTATAAATAAACCACATATTTGAGTTAAAAATAATTACACTGTCGCCTTTTAAAACTACATTTCATGACATGATAACAGTAATATTTTGAAAATGATCCGAATAAAGAATTGTGAAGTGAGTTTCAAGTGCGAATGAAGTGAGTAAAATTAAATTAAAAATGTTCAACATTAATGAGAAATTGGACAGGTGTTCCTAATAATCCTTTAGGTGAATATATATATATATATATATATATAAATTATTGGTAGGGCTAGGTGGCTAGATTTAGGGGTAGGGATTAGGTTAATTCTATATTTTTGGACATTAATGTTAATCCAGGATCATCAAAAGATGTTTATCCAGGAATATGTCTTACTTATGCAGCCTACCTGCCTCTGTCCTACGACAGTTTTCCGGCATTCCTCCTCCACCCCAACTCCTATTTTCATCCCATATTAGGGATGTGGGAGTTATCTGGGTTTTGGTCTCTATTCTTGGGCTGGAGTTCTCTGCCAGGATAGCATACCAAAATATGCTTACTCTTTGCTATCAGATTAAATGTAAAGGTGAACTCATGAAGTCTACGGGGCTAAAAGGGCCTATAGGTAAAGAAACACTTTTGTTTTTTAGCCAAAACAGTTTATTTCATCACAATATACAACTTCTTTTAAATGGTCATCAAAAGATAATAATGCTCATTTGCAGCCAGATGGTGTAGTTACAGTGTCTACCAGCCAAACCGTGATGCCTTAGTAGAAACTGTTCATCTCAACAACAGAAACCAGGCCTCATCCAGCACTTTGAACTCAAACCTCAGACCGCAAATACTCTGCTTCCATCTCACTGCACCATCAGTGTCTCTGCTTTGAAGGTTTTCAATTAGTATAAATAGTTAATCTAAATGAACAATGCCTGATGTCTCTGGTTGAACCTCCTAATAAGTGTAATATGTTTTTACTGTTGCCCTTGAGCCAACTTGTATCAAATTATTGTTGGAAGGAACATCGATTAGCCAGAATTGAGGTGAAATATGACACTATGGTCACTCAGTGGAGGGTGTAATTTAACAGTCCTCTAAAGTGATATTAATATTTCAGTAGATTGTGAATGACCCCTTCCCTGTGAAACACTAATGACGTATACTTTAGCTTTAGATTGAATGTACACAAACATCTCAATCATGAGTAAAAAGGCCAGAACAGAACTAACAGAGTGGAACTATTATCATCACATGTCCTTTGTATTTCACACTTGATGTGCTCTCAGTATTAAATAAACAGCTTTCATTCCTTTTTGTTTCTTTGGTAAAAGTCTAAAAGCAATATAGCAGCCCATGTGTTGTGCTTTTAATATGAAGGCTGAGGTTTCATCTTCTGTGATGAATAAGAAGTTCTATAGCTTTAGATCGATTGTGCTCACGCTGGCCATATGCTTGCATGTCATGATCAAATCATTTGTGGACATAATTGGGAAATTCTTTCTTCACCAATGCACTCTTGACTTTTTATGAAAAAAATAATTAAAATCTCATTACCACCAAATAACCTGTCACATCTTATAACATCCCATTCAAAATCACCTTTTAATATCTTTTTCATTACCTCTCTCAGCAATAATGGAGATGGAGAAAAGGGTCTCGAGTTTAATTTCAAGCACTTTGTCAACAACTGCTTAAGCTGTTTTTAGTTGTCTTAAGCTGTTATATATATATATATATATATATATATATATATATATATTAGGGGTGTAACGGTTCACAAAATTCACGGTTCGGTTCGATACGATACACTGATGTCACGGTTCGGTTCGGTTCGGTACGTTTTAGATACAGCAAAATGTAAAAACATCTCAACTTTTCAGAATGCTGCAAGCGCACCGCGGGTCATGTGACAAGAACTAACCAATCAGCTTCATCCTTTCCCGTAACAACGTTGAAAACTCAGCCAAGATGAAGGAACAGCTGTTCACAGTTGTATATGGATTGCAATTTTGAAATAAATTTAGTAGCAGAGCTACTGCAAGCGATTTTTAGAGCTTGCAAATCCATTTATCATTCGCTGAAATTTCCGCGTCTCATGGAGAGAGCACGTCATTGTTGCTTAGCAAAGACAGACGCCTCATGAGCGCTTCTGCCCGAGCGCTTTGGAAAGGAGGAGAAAGACGCGCTTAGCGTTTTCCACGCGTTTTTAGGCGCGATATGTGAACGGCCCCTAAGGCGCTCGCTCACTCAGCACGCGCTGAAGGCTCATTGCAAAATGTCTAATGCATTTAACAGACCAGAAATATAAGATCCTAAAATAACCAACAGGTCTGGTGTGGGTGCACTTTGGATTCCCTGTAAGCTATAATACCGGTGTCTAAATGCTGCAGGGATAGTTTGTTGCGTGCTTGTTTCTCATTTTTTTCGTCTTTTCCCAGATACTGACACAATAAGGTGATGTCAGCGTAAATGAGTTGACATGTTTCAAGTATTCCCGCTGGTGTTTTTTTTTTTTTTTTTTTTTTTTTGTATTCCCGCTGGTGTACCCTGTCATGTTGCAGATGCGACATACCGTTGTTTTTTTATCCACCACTCTCTTGCCATCACCATTATAGCTTAAAGGGAATCCAAAGTGCACCCACACAACAGACCTGTTGGTTATTGGGGGATCTTCTCATTTCTAGTCTGTTAAACGCATTGGCTATTTTGCAACGAGCCTTCAGCGCGTACTGAGTGAGCGAGCGCCTGCTGAGTAGCCTAACATAAATATATAAGATGGTGTTTTTTTCTTCTTCGGGAGTGTCAGGGGCATTGCCTGTTACGTCGTTTGGGTTATTGGGCTACCTTGTTGAACGCATATCATTATATTTCTCTTTTTTTTTTTTTTTTTTTTTTTTTTTTTTAATATAATGAATTAGTCCAACGAACCGTTCGGTATACATAATGCGTACCGCGTACCGAACCGAAAGCGTCGTACCGAACGGTTCAATACGAATACGCGTATCGTTACACCCCTAATATATATATATATATATATATATATATATATATATATACAGTCATGGCCAAAAATATCGGCACCTTTAATGAAGGCTGTGAAAATTAATCTACATTGTTAGTCCTTTTGATCTTTTATTTAAGGTACTGTTTGGCCATTTTCTTAAGGTTTTCTGACCCCGAGACTCAACTATTTTCTGCAGTTCTCAAGCTGGGGTCTTTTGAGACTCTTTAGCCACTCAACTCTCCACTTCACCATGCAATATATATATAAATATATATATATATCAAGTTTTTCCGGCAGAGAACGGGAGGGGTGTCAGAATCGTGCTCAGAAGAAATCAGCAACATGATGGAAAATGGAGGGGAACTAAGGCTTTAATCACTGGATGTACAGACATGATTTCATTTTTAAAGAAAGAAAGACACAGGAAAAATGTCACATTTCAGTGTAAACTCTGACTAAGGATTAATTTGCTGTCCACGGAAATCTTTGACCTAGCAAAGTTATTGCTGGGAATTTCATGTTCTTTAAGGCGAGACACTGCAAGTGAATAGGGATTTTTCTTTAAACATATTAACTTGAAACTTTGCCAATAAATTAAATACATTATTATTAAAATATTTTGAATTGCAAGTTTCCTGACAAAACATGTTTGTGAACTTTTGTCATTTTTATAGTGTCCCTGTTAAAGAAGACATATTACCATATTCTGAAAATCTGCAAAAAACTCATTTTGAGAAAACGACTGCTAAAGATATTGATTGCATAATTTCATATTTACAGATTAAAAATTACACTTTTTTGTAACAGTAACTCATTAATCATTTTCCCCAAAGCTATACTACATAAATTAATACATATATAGCCTGTATGTGACTTCTTTGTGTGGTTTTTATTATAGATAGAGATGCAATGAGAGGGGGACAAATCGAAGAGAAGTGTAGCAAAAAGAGGATAGGAGTAAGAGGTGGAGAGAGGAGAGGCCCCAACTTATTCTGCCATGCCTGCCTCATGTGTTGGCCCTTCTTTAAGCTCTTGCTTGTGTCTTTTGACCTTCTTGTCTATGTCACAGCTCTTTCTTTTATATTTTGCACAAGCAGAGGTCACAGAATCTGCTTTTACTATCCGAAGCTTGTCTGCACATTTGATTGCACTCTGTGGTCTCAAGCCACAATTTGTCCATAACAGATAACATGGCAGATATATATATATATATATATATTTTGTAATGTTGATTTTTCTTCATTGTTACTACCTTATGCACTTCTAGTGTTTTGAGATGAAATATTTGACCTGGAAATTGTCTTTAATATATATTAGCAATGTTAATGTTGTGAGTTTCATCTTCTATAATATTCATTTTTGTAATGTTGTTATTGTTTGTCTTTTCCTCATTGTTACTATGCATTAAAATGTTTTGAGATGGATAGAAATGTCATTGCTGTGTGAATTTAGTCTTTTTCAAAATTCATGTTTGAGTTTTTACAGTCATATACACTTCCATTTAAAGTAAAGTAAATATGCTTTAAAATTATAAGATGTGATTTTTGTTTAATTTAGTGTTACTAGCAAACACTAACAGCAATATACATTAGTGTTAGTATATTTGTAAGTATTAACTGTCCATACATTGCA
>NC_068413.1:30266041-30295001 GCF_023724105.1 Carassius gibelio | reverse complement strand
ACTCATTTAAATGACTGGCAAAATCTGACTGCATTGGATTGGACCAAGGAAAGTTCAACAGTTCAAATGTTAATATAATCCTTAGATCTAATGAAGGTAAACAGATTTAGTAATGGAGGGCCTTAAAGATGAGACTTTACTTAAATTCTGATTAATTACGTAGTCTGTGGGGAATGTTAATGAATTTATTTAAATATAAAAAATGTAATTTAAGGATGATGCTGTCACATGAATGAGATAATCGGCTATTTAAATACTTAAATTATGACTGACATGAATAAATCTGAACACTTTTAATCCTTAATTTAGACTCTAATCTTTCATTTTTGTGGTCATGCCATATATAAATACCACCTTAATATACAAGACTATCTCTAAACTAGTTATTTTACAGTGTGGCAACAATGCTACTATGTTCCGTTGCAAAGCAGTCCTGCAAAATTTATCTCAGACATTTTGTCTGTTGTCTCTTGTGACATTATCCAGCCACAGTTTTATTGAGTCTCAGCAGTTTCTGGAGAGCAATGCCAGGACAGCATTCTGGGGTTGATAGTTTACCGGGGAAGCAAGTATGTGTTGTAAGTATTTACTTGTTTACCACTTAACTAGATGTTTTCTGTTATTGTCATTGAAGCTTATTTTAATCTCAGAACTATTTTGCCCCTACTAAAGTTGTGTGCCGAGAATCTAAATACAGAAAAATATAAAGGTCTATATATTTAAATACACTTAAATGTCACAAATTCTAAGCAATCCCATCTCTTAATTTTACAACTAGTTGGAGCTGATTATTTATTATTATTATTATTATTATTATTATTATTATTATTATTATTATTATTATTATTATTATTATTATTATATATAACAGAAACAGATTAATTTGAAATAAACCATTAGGATAATCCACTGAAAAAAAATAATAATAATAAAATAGGTGGATTGACATAAACAAAGCAAGTAATATCTCAGTTAAGTTCATTTCAGAATATCAAATCAATAAAGATATGTTTAAAAAAATAATAATAATAAAAACCTGATGAGTTATTGGTTCAAAAAGTGTCCAAAAACTTGGCCTGGCAATGCTTTTTGGAAAACTAATGTAAAGAATGGCTATGCAGCCCTGCAGATATATTCTAATAACAATTATAATACACTGCACATGTTTTGCAAATAACAAATCCTCAGTTACTGTATAACTGAAGGCAAGGAGGCATTCCATAATGGCCAGGCAAAAGGCAGCAGTTTGTCAGTCATAGCAAATGATAAACTAGGCCAGAGGGTGTATATGGGGAAAATGCAGGTCAGATCATTATACCTAATAAATAAGACATATCTGACATTTTTTAATAAGTGCTGCTGTCTGCATTTCTTTTAGAGAGGTGGATAGATGTCTTATGGTTTTACACAATTGATGTATTAAATGCATTTTATAACAAAGAGGTTTTTGTCCCTTCCACAGTCCTGCTAGTCTACTTCCAACTAAATCATAAGAGAATTTCTGACCTTATTTCTAAAATATTCAGCTTGTTTAGGCATACAAGCACGCAAAGGAATACACACACATAAAATCAGGTCCTAATCTAGAAAAAAAAAATATATATATGTATACTATTGACAATGTTCATAGGAATAGTTCACACAAAATGTTGTTCAGTTCATTTAATATCATACCATATCATGTCATTCAAAATCTGTACAAATTTCTAAATGTTTTGTAGAATGTCAAGGCTGCTCTTTGCCAAACAATGAAAGTAAAGTGCTCGTTTTTTTTTTTTTTTTTTTTTTTTTTTTTACATTCCTGTCTTCATTTACTTTCATTGTATGGAAAAAGCAGCCAGCACACTTCACTCAACATCTCCTTTTATGTTCCACAAAATAAATATAGTCTTACATGTTTGGAATGACACACAGGTGAGTTAATGACGAAATAATTTGACTGTTTTGGGTGAACTAACCCTTTAATTGTGCACGATCATTAGTACATTGTCCCTGAGACCTGTCTACTCTACACATCATCCATAACAGTGTGTGCACATCAGGAGTCCAGAGCAGCAGGTGAGATGATTGAAGAGCTGAATATCTACCTGAGGGTAATAACCCACGTCTCTCCAGTAAGCAGTCTAAATGAGAGAAAACAGCATGAAGAGTCATCAATCATTTCTATCTCTCTCTCATACACTCTCTCGGGATTTATTCCCAGAGGCAAAGCAAGCAATGCATGTAAGAGTTTGAGGAAAACTGTTGATGAAGCCACTGTAAAATATGCTGAGTGTACAAAATAGCATAATGAGTTATAATGAGAGAGTTAAAGAGCAAAGCGGTGCCTTATGGGAAATGGTCAAGCAGGATGTGTATCCAGTCACTGCCATACCTTTACTCGAGGGTTGAAGTTTCCAATGGGATCAGTTTTGAAATCGCTCTTGTTTTTGTGACACAGCACCGTGGTGATGATGATGATGATGAGGGTCACCACGCCGATGGGTGCTAGCACTGCAGCGATGATCCACAGGTTGTTGGGTGGATTCTTCACTACGGCTGCATGGTGAGAAACACTGTTAGTCACATTAAATCTTTTACACATTAAACTATAATGCAAATTGTGTTGCTTAAATATTTTGACAAAAAAATATTTTGTTTGTACAACCATAGTTTCACTTTATTTTGATGGTCCTTTTAACACATTCTGTTGACTATAAGTTACATCATTCATATCTATTAAATCTCATTAGAGTGTTATAGAGTATTAGTTGACTTGTAGGTTTAGAATAAATTGAAAAGTACTTGCAAAGTTATGTATAGTAAGTAGAATGTCTGTTGGGACACCATCACAATAAAGAGTTAGCAGATATTAAGCAGACCATATACTAATACTTCAATGAGAGTTAGTTGACATGTAGGTGAAAAGTTACTTACAGTCGACAGAATGATCAAAAGGGACCATCAAAATAAAATGTTACCCAATAATTTTGTTAATGACGTTTTGCAATCCAGATTAAATAGATATTATAATTTTTATTATTTTTTTATGTTTAATAAAAGCAAGTATATTTATCAAGTCTTATCAAGCAATTTCACATTTAATCTGCATTCATTTCAAATTTCAGATTACATTTTCTTTGTGAATTGAAAATGTAGTTGTTTTAAGTCAACTTATTTTCAGATCATCATTTGGATCATTACATGCTGACCAAGACATGCGTCATGATGGTCACAGAGAAGGAGATTTATCTTTAATTCACCAAGCGAAATGCTCATACCCAGATCATGTGTTCAAGCCATTTTAGAATTGATTTTGTCTTGACAAAGCAATGACATCCAAGTTGTTTACTTGCTTTTTATCTAATCATCCCAATAGCACCATTATTTGTTCATTCAGAATTATTTGAGTATGCAGAATATGACAATGTTGACGTAATCAAGAGGTGTGAAGATTTGGTAACACTTTATTTTGATAGTCCCTTTTGAACATTCTGATGACAATAAGTAATGTTGCACCAATGCCGACTGTGGCAAAAAAGGCTGTTTCTATAAAGTGGGACAATTCCAACTTAGCAAGGACAGTCTGGTGCTTCTTACTCACAACCTTTAAGTATGATTTCATATTTAAAGAATTTGCCACTGACTATTCAAAAGTGAGTTTTGAGCAGTGTAAAGTAGCGCTTGTTGTTTGTCGCTTCTCTGATCACAAATGCAGACATGAACCGAACCTTAAACCAAAAATATTGCATTACACCAAATAACTGTATTTTTAGAAACGTCATATGAAACCCCAACAGACATTCTACTGACTATTAAGCCTTAATATTAACACTTAACCTAACCCTACCTATATATATATATATATATATTTTGTTATGTTATATTTGATTTGTAAGTGAATCTTTTGGTCCCACTTTATAACAGGGGTCTTTAACTATATCTACTTTATTATACTTTCAGTATGTGAAATAAATAAATAAATAAATAACTGCTACATATTTATGTTGAATTGCAAATCACTTGTTGAAGTGCTATTAAGTGGTGGTACAGTTAAGGTTATCGACAGGTTTGGTGGTTTGGTTAGGCTTAAGGATTGGTTAAGATGTAAGGGTATGGAAGACAGTGTAATTTAGTGATGTAACTACAGAAATTACAGATATAATTTCAAATTTTATTAGTATTTCTAAATATAAGTACAAAGGTAAAAAAAAATACATGTACACAATTGTGCATGGTATTAAATGATTCATTTAAATTAGGTACAGTAGATAAATACACAATATTTATTAATTCTAATAAGTAGAGAAGAAAGACAAAGTAATTTTGACCTTCAGCCTGCAGTTGGACAAAGTATCCCAGTGTGAGCGCCATGGTTTGCGAGTCCACTGTGTTTAGAAGCTTGGCTGCAGATGTGCCAAGCAGTGGGGTCCCATTTTGCTGGACATAGTAGGTCATCTCAGCTGGGTTTTTTGGACCATGTACACGCCTGATACTAACCATCTGAATGCAATGATACACAGCATGATCACTTCCTGTAGGCATATTTTCATTTGGTAAACCTTAAAGGTTGAATCTTTTCCATCAAATAGCCTCCAGGAGGGAGACTGGGGTGTGGTGACACTATAAGATTAATTAGAAATGAGCAACAGGGGTGAAATCACTATAATGCATGAACCCCTTCTGAGGTAGCAGAAGTAGTTGTAGAGTATAATAAGTGTATGTGTGAAAATATAAAGCATGTGTTGCTGGTTTACAATTGGATTTGTGCAGAAATTCAAGGAGAAATTATTTTCATGTTACACACCACCTACTGTTATAAATTTGCATACAATACAATATGATTAAATACAATACAAATGTTGCATTAATTCTGGAAAACAGATTAATATAACCGAAATAATAAAGAAATGACTAAAGCTGGCTCCAATTAGGCTATGAGTCATTTCTTATCAAATGTGAATGTGTTTTCTAAAATGAATCCTATTTTTTACATTTACTTTGCTAAGTTAGCACTTTCAATGTTTTTAGGTCGTACCTGGACGGTGTAACTGCCCACTGTTGTTGCCCGCTTGAAGCGAACACCTTGCTGGTGAGCCGCCATGAAGAGCTCAGCCAACCGCTCCTCCATCAGACTAGCAAAACTGTGATACTGTCCTTCTAGAGAGGAGTTTTCCACATCCTGAATCACTGCAGAGATGTGAAGAGATACTACAGATTTCTGTTTTGTTTTTTTTTGTTTTTAACCGTTTACACAAAAAATCATAACTTGACACAATTTTTTTTTAAACCAGACACTCAAACACCAGAACCACACACCAAATCTGCAAAACCATACCCTAATTCTTGGCCTTCGACTAAGATTTTAATTTCATACAACACTTTATACAAAACACAACACAAAATGGTAAATGGTAATTCAGGGAGAAGTTATAAATGCCGAATAAACTATGTCATTATTGTTTGCTTTGCGCACAAAATGTATTCTTGTATAGTGTCATATAATTACGGTTGAACCCCTGTCACATGGATTATTTTACAGATGGCCTTGCTATATTTCAATGCATTGTATCAGTGTGGACTATGGAGGGTCAGAGAGCTCTCAGATTCCATCAAAAATCTTAATTTGTGTTCGAAGATGAACAGAGGTTTTACAGGTTTGGAACAACATGGGGATGAGTAATTAATGAGAGAATTTTCATTTTGGGAGAACTACATCTTTAAACTCTGCAGGACAGTCGACTACGAGGACTAGAGCTGCTACTGAATGTGTCAGCAGTCTTCCGCACACTATTTACTAGTTACTGGTGTTGAACTTTGTCAGTATCAAAGTAAGTCCAAAAAAAAAAAACTTAAAAATGTCTTGAGTACTATCATTACTAAAGACAACATTACTCAAATTGCATATGAATAATTATACTCAAAATTAATGAACTCAAATTAATAATTAGAAAGTATAATTCAGTGGTTCCCAACCCTGGTCAAAAAGGCACCCCAACACTACATGTCTCCCTTAATCTGACCAGTTTCAGGTCTTGAAGTCTCTACTAAAGATCTGATGACCTGAATCAGGTGTGTTTGATTAAGGAGACATGCAAAAAGGGCAGTGTTGGGATGCCTCCAAAACCAGGGTTGGGAACCACTGGTATAATTGGTTCATTGATGTGTTTGATGTGTTTATAAAGAACAGAAAGATAGTTAAATGATCTAATCTTGGCATAGAACAGCAGCATGTTATTGTACAAATCCACTGGAGTAAATTGCTTAAGTATTTGTCATGCATGATAAAAATGTGTGTAATATATTGCAACAAAACAAATCATCTTCAATTATTGTTTTATTTGTGAATTCTTTATTTGTGAAGTATTAGAATATATATGATCTTAAAGTAAACAGACATGAAGTAAAATCCACTAAACCAATTCTGATTTTAAACTCCATAAAACAGGGATGGGAGTGAAAATCATCTTTCATAATGAAGGAACTATGGAAATATCAGTCATCTAGAAAAGAAGAGGTGCGTGGGTGTCAGAAATGTCGACAGAGCAAACAGAAAAAAAAGAAAAAAAAAATCCCTCTAAATCAAGCTCTTTCATTCATATAGCTAGTAATGAACAACATCAGTGAGACGATTACCTGTGATTATCCAAAATGGCCTGGTTGCTACAGATGTGTTAAGGTTATGGTATTCCATAGCTGCAGAGGAAAGATAGTGAGAGGGAAGAGAAAGCAAGAGAAACTGTTGTAGAGAGGGAGAATAGATAAGAAAACTTGTTTCAAAAGACTCTGCTTTGATCCTGGGTCCAGAGGCTTAGCTGAGCACATCTACTCTCCAGCAGACAGTACAGAGAGTCTAGCCGCATTTCCCAATTGAAACCTTTACTCAATTGCATAGTGGCAGTGTGATTAAAGGCTCTGGCTGACATCCTGTCTTCAAGGCAGAATTACTAAGCAGCCTGTAAAATTCCAACAGCTATTGAATTATTTTACTCCACTAAGGTCTAATCTGAGGAACAGCTTAAGTGTTTTGAAAAGTATTTCATCATATAACATTATATAATTGTATATTTATAAAATAATTGTTAATGTTTTGTCATGTCATCATTAGTCATTTTAATCTATTTTTCTGAAACTTTGATTAAAACAATAAAAATAAAAAAATCAACAACTGTTTTTTACATTTTAAAATCTATTAACATTAGTAAAATTAAAAATGTATCATATAAATTTTGAACTAAATACAACATTTCAAGTTCAGTTAATTTTAAGCATTTTAGGCAGTTATGCAGCAGCAGGTAGTCACAACTGTGCTGATATTCTGAACAACAGCACCATCACAAGTGTCATATTGCTTTTATGCATCAGTTCGATAAATAAGATAATATAATTTTAGACATAATATTACCAGTTAATTTGTCTTTGTTTTTGTTGCTGTTGTTGCTCTTTCAACAAAAATAATACCCAAAAAAGGCAAAGCAGGATCAACTGTTGCATGTCTCAGAGCAACACATAGTGTTTCAGTGTTCTGTATGAATAAGCATTGTCAGATGAATCTGCTGGGTACTGTGACTCAATGGCTACATTTACATGCACAATTTTTGGTTCAATTGGACTGCATTCATTCCGATTTATGAGTCTGAATGAAGTGTTCACAAGAACGCTAAATAAAGTGATCGGGTTGATGTGCAAGTTTATACTGTATGTCACAAGCTTCAAATCGAAATTGATTTATTTTTTTTATTTTTTTCATGCTCCCCTACACAGTTTCTTTATTTGTTTTTAAAAGCAGAATTAATATTTAACCATTTATGGTCATTTATGGATAAATATATACATATGCATATATATATATACAAATAAAAGTACTTTCAGTTTTGTGGTTCAATCCGATCAAGTGTTTACATGTACTCTCAATCGAATTAGAAAAGGAATAAACCACCCCCTTCAATCCGATTGGATTAATTTTCTCAGTCTCAGCTCAGTCGGATTGATTAAGGTGTTTACATGAAGGCTTTTCAATCCATCAATCCATTTCTAATCTTTTCAAGGCATCTATCCGATTACAAATGGATTATTTGGCTGCATGTAAATTATTAAATCTGAATATGCCCACTTTCCTACAACTAAAAAGCAGTACTTGAAATGTGCATGAGCAATGTGATTGCTGTTGTTGGGCTGGATGTACTTTATGTCCAGAATTAAATAATTACATGCATACTTTCAAGAATTCATTTTTTTTTAAAGTCTGAAAGTACATTCTTCAACAAATGAAGTACATACATACGGACACATTCAGAGTTAAGACAACAAAATTCATGGCGAAATTGTCAGCTTGTCACTACGACATTAGGGCCAACCCTAACATATATCTCTTAAGTTAAGTTAAAGGGTTAAAGGGTTGTACCCCTAATGGTATAACTTTTACACATTTTTCTTGATATTGAGATGCATTGCAATGTATTCAGTTGTTACATGTGCCACAGTGTGCTATTTAATGTATAATCATAACATATTTTCCAAAACCCAGCCCTTGTCCAGTAAATAAATGTATTTAACCCACTAACTCTAGCTCTCTCTGTTCTATTCTATCTACTTTTATTTATTATCTATAAATAAATAATTTAAAACTTTGTTGGCCTATGTATACTGCATTAGTTTAAACGGGATTTGTCACAGCACTTACATATTTGACCCTCTCTGTGAAATCCAGGCTAAAGTTTCAAAATCTAGTTATGAGATTACAAGCATCAAAGTTTGATTTTCGAACATTTATTTCAATCTTTGACATGCCCTTATTCAGTCAATATTAAAGGTATAAGGGTATATTTTCACATAAAGTTCATATTTTATGAAGAAAACAGTAAATCAGGAAAAAATAAAATAAAACAACTTTAGCTGGGTTTTCACAGCCAGTGTCACATATTGTTACTCTTTTGTTGGTTTGATTGCTATTATTGTCCTCACTTTGGATAAAAAGCATCTGCTAAATAATTCAATATAAATGCAGAAACATAAACAAAGCAGGACAAAGCAGGTAAGAATGGACTGCGAGGAGAAACCAAATAACCTCACAGTCAGTATGAGCAAAACTGTGACAGTGAGGTGTGTGATATTCTCACCATCACATTCCAGTTGCATGTGGAACCATGTTCTTTCCACACAGACACACACACAAGTGTATCCGGGATTCCCTACTGTTAATTAGTATTCCCTGTAATTGCTTTTGATGTGCATGCTGTGCCCTGGCCCATGTATGCATGAACCTGTTTCCACCTTCTGTGAACACTACAAACCAAACAGAAACCACTCTCTGGTAGAGAATCATCTACTGTTTCTTTTTATTCCTCTAACATGTTCAGATGATCATGTATGAAAAACATATTTAGCATTAATGCTGTTTGTGTGTGTTTTTTCTTTCAGATTTACCAAAAATTTTAGAAAAAAAAATAACCATACTGAATTATACTCAGCTGAATTATATAATTTTCATCTTTATTACTGATTATACGTAAATTCTGCATCCTGTACCAACATAATTCCCAAAAGGAATATAAAAGAAAATACAAAGTGTAACATTTGCATATGTTACATCCTATTTGTATAACTGAGGAATGCCAGAAAGAACTTACGCTCAGCTGTGATCAGTGGAGGGTAAAACAGGAAGTAACCAACAAGCTCAGCAGTCAGTTGGCTGAGAAGGTTACTGGCAGTTGTGCCATTGAGAGTGACACTGCCATTATGCACCACATATATCAGAGATACAGCAGGAGAACCCACAGACTGTGTTGTGCTCAAGATCTGTGAGAAAAAGAGTAAGAAACAAAACTTGTTATATTTATATTTGTTATATACTGACCTTTTACAAAAATCAACAAAATGGATGTCAACATTTGCCCCCTAAAAAAAGAACAAAACATAACAGAACAAAATGACAAAAAAACTCCTCATTTGACATGCAAAATAAATAAAGGTAAAATAAAGGTAATGAAATGTTTAGGCCCTCCCACCTGTACAGTGAGACCGCTGTGTGAGTTCATCACTATGGCCTCTGCTTCAGCAAAAGCATTCTCCAGTCTCTGCTCCATCATCTGAGTAAATCTGCAGGACTTGAGGTCATCTTCTGGCCCAACAAACCTCAGAACTACACACACATACACAAGGATAGGGCCGTGGGCTAGTGGGGTGAAAGGTGGTGATAATTATAGGGGCCCACAGCTAAGGGGGGACCCTGGTACAGTTAACAGGCTGCGCATCATCACGAAATCTTATCATTTACACGTGTTTTTTAGCCTTGCCCATTTAAATATTTAAAAGAGTTTAAAGCATTTAAACACAAGATGCAGAAAAATGTGTTCGTTGCGCATGCAGAGAGCCGCATCTCACGGACAGCAACACCGAACCGAGCTCTCCACGCAGAGAGATGCATCTTAAAGTTCTTGAACACCGAAATTTGCCTGTTCTTGCTCTTGTAACGACAAATACATACAAAATTATGTCAAAATACCCTTCTTGGAGAGTATCCTCGAAAAAAACTCTCGGTTATAGACATGAAAATAAAGAAAACTCTTTGAATGAGAAGTTGTGTCCAAACTTTTGGTCTGTACTGTATATGTGTGTATATATATATATATATATATATATATATATATATATATATATATATATATATATATATATTAGGGGTGTAACGATACGCGTATTCGTATTGAACCATTCGTTGGACTAATTAATTATATTTGAAAAAAAAAAAAAAACAGTGAAATATAATGATATGCGTTCAACAAGGTAGCCCAATAACCCAAACGACGTAACAGGCAACGCCCCTGACACCCCCGAAGAAGAAAAAAAACACCATGTTTAATTTAGGCTACTCAGTCAGGCCCTCGCTCACTCAGTACGCGCTGAAGGCTCGTTGCAAAATAGCCAATGCGTTTAACAGACCAGAAAAAGAAGATCATCCAATAACCAACAGGTCTGGTGTTTGGGTGCACTTTGGATTCCCTGTAAGCTATAATGGTGATGGCAAGAGAGTGGTGGGTTAAAAAACAACGGTATGTCGCATCTGCTACATGACAATAGAGTACACCAGCGGGAATACAAAAAAAAAAAAAAAAAACACCAGCGGGAATACTTGAAACATCAACTCATTTATGCCGACATCACCTTATTGTGTCAGTATCTGGGAAAAGACAAAAAAAAAAGGAGAAACATACACGCAACAAACTATCCCCGCAGCATTTAGACAGACATTTCCAACAGATTCAAACAGGGCAAAAGACATCACCACGGCGATTGGTAGGCTACATTTACGTTATAACCGCGGATATGAGACCTTACTATTTACCATTCATTCTATCATCACCATTATAGTTTACAGGGAATCCAAAGTGCACCCAAACACCAGACCTGTTGGTTATTGGAGGATCTTCTATTTCTGGTCTGTTAAATGCAGTAGACATTTTGCAACGAGCCTTCAGCGCGTGCTGAGTGAGCGAGCGCCATAGGGGCCGTTCACATATCACGCCTAAAAACGCGTGGAAAATGCTAGGCGCGTCTTTCTTCTCCTTTCCAAAGCGCTCGGGCAGAAGCGCCCCTGGGGCGTCTGCCTTTGCTAAGCAACAATTGACCTGCTCTCTCCATGAAGACGCGGAAATTTCAGCAAAGGACAAATAGCTTGCAGTAGGCTAGCTCTGCTACTAAATTTATTTCAAAATTGCAATCCATATACAACTATGATCAGCTGTTCCTTCATCTTGGCTGAGCTTTCAACGTTGTTACGGGAAAGGATGAAGCTGATTGGTTAGTTCTTGTCACATGACCCGCGGTGCGCTTGCGGCATTCTGAAAAGTTTAGATGTTTTTGAGATGATTTTGCTGTATCTAAAACGTACCGAACCGTACCGAGCCGCACCGTGAATTTTGTGAACCGTTACACCCCTAATATATATATATATATATATATATATATATATATATATATATATATATATATATATATAATATGTGCACAAGTTTGAGACTTAAATAAATAAACCTATAAATACGAAGTTTGTGGGGAACATGGGATAATTTGCTAAATTTCAAGCCATACGATAGCTTTGAAGAACAGGCCAAAAATTTCTTATACACTAAAAGATGTCATCTCCACTGCAGCTCTCAGATCAAATGTGTCAATATGATACACAACATTTAAGACACTTGAGAACAAGTTAAGCTAGATATAAATGACATTCAACCTGAGCCTTGTTTTCAACGAACTAGTATTTAGGGTGAATACTAGCCCAGTCTCTAAACAGTTTTGTAAGGAGAATGATTGCATTCTTAAATGGATGTAGAAAAATGACATTAGTGTGGTGACAGAGAATGAGCTGTGAGCCTGACCTGTCTTCAGCATCATTGAGATGGCAGGGCTGGGTCTCCAGGGGACTGCTGGGATGGGAATTGCCTGCACCAGTGGCACAAACTGCCGGATGTCTGCCATCAATCTCTCAATACCATAGACACTTAGAGCATCCACCACCACCGATGCAGTGTACACCATCTCTCCATGGGTCACATAGTAACCGACCGTCACATTGGGAACACTAGAGATACTCTCAATCTGAAGGTGGAAATATCAGAATCAGAATTAGCTTTATTTACCAGGTGTGAGCAAACACACCAGGAATTTGGTGGTTTTTAATTTTTTTTTAATTTTATTTATTTATTTGTTTTTAAGGTGCTCCTGGTACATACATGCATACATGCATACATACACATCTGACATGGGAACAAAATAAAAATACATTTAGCAAGACTTGGCAATAAATAATGTGTATGAATCTGGAACTAGACTGATTTATTTAGATTTGTGAATTTTTTTACTCTATATAGAACTGTATAAATAATAGAGATATACTGTACATATGTATTTACATAATACTTGAGAAAGGCAATAATTAAAGATGTAGAATGATTTATGGAAATGAATTACAGAGCACTGGCATGGGGGAAAAACTGTTTTTATGTGTAGATGTTCTAGTGCACAGAGATCTGTAGCGTCTGCCTGAGGGAAGAATTTCAAACAAGTTGTGTCTGGGGTGAGAGGGGTCTTTGATGATGTTACCTGCCTGTTTCCTGAAGACTGGGCAGGTACGTCCACAGTCACAAAACTCTATTATTAAAACTCTATTATTATTATTAAATATAAAGTGGGTTTATTCTGCATTAGAACTGTTCGAGACTGACTGTGGAATGCATTCATTTTCTGGATCCTTGGAGTGAAAATTTTGCAGCTTAATATGATCTGATTACAGAGGAGCTGATGTATTACAAAATTATTATTATTATTATTATTAATAATAATATTTATTTATTTATTTTATTTTTTTTTTCATTTTCCATCCAAATAAACACTTACATCAGCAAGTGCAATTAATTCCTTGTGAATTCACTTCTGTGTTTTCAAGGAGAAGTTTAACTTTTCAAAAAAGGGTAGCTCAAATAAACATAAAGCAAATATCCTATTTTCTCTAGATAGATAGATTGGACATTGCCCTTTTTGGTGTGTACCACAGCCAAAATACATGGTGCCACCAGAAAGACAATACAATTTTGGTTGGAACATTCAGAGATTTTATCAGACCAAGATGCACTTGTTATTCCCCTAATATTGTTTTAGTCATAGTTTATTTTTCTTGCAGTTTTTTACAACCTTCATTGTTAGAATAATTTCTCTATTTTTCAACTTACGTATGCATATGGGCAGATCTTTGGCTCTGCTGTAAATAGTTATAAATAAAAAAAATAAAAATAAAAAGATAAAAAGATACAATTCCCGGGGGTGGGAATAATTACTTTAATGTTATGTTCTTACATTAAAAAATGTGGCAATATGGCAAATCCAAACCCCTGTAGTTTTTTCAATCAACAGTTTGATGAGCCACAAACTTTTCAGTTCTCCCTGGATTGATTCCAGCATGAGGACTTCATTGACATCAAAGCATTTATCTTGGGACAAACAGGCAGAAACAATCTCAGTAACTAAAAATCCTAAGATGTAACTGAGGGGTGACTAATAGCAGTATTCTGTTTCAATTTTCATACAATTTATTTTAATTTTTTTCTTCTCCTATAATAAGGTTTAACTCTGCCTTACCATGAATATGTGTTTGGTTTTGTTAGGTGTCATTATTTAGCAGAATAGCCAAGCTTCCCTTGGCATACTGTTTGCACTTAGGGACACATCTGAAGTAAACATATATTAAAATGAGAAAGAGAAGATGGAAAGCAATAGACACAAATAAATCAATAAAGCTGCTGAAAACAAGATATATAACATGGATGCTTAGCCCCTGCTGGTGAATCACACCATTATGTGTGCAAAACAAATCTTTTAACCAGGGATGGATATTCTTAATGATACCATTTGTGTGCAAAATGTATACAAGTAATAAATAAATATTTATATTTTAGTAGATGTTTTAAACCACGTGAAAAGTATTTATATTTTCTTGCACTTTCAGAGCAATCAGTCACATGCATTTTACAGCCAGGTGATTGGCTAAAACATTAACTTTGCATGTATAATAAAAAATAAGTATGGATTTGCTAATGTTAAGAGAAGGATGATTTAGAGGGTAAATCTCACTGTAGTTATATCAAGACCGCAAACATTGCTTAAAGCAAAATGTAATTTATGTTGGTGCATACTTGATGCAGAACAAACTGTAAATGATGACTGTGTTTTAAATTCATGAAGTGCAAACCTTAGCCTGAACTGTGCTGTCGTTCAAGGCCTTCTTCAGAGCTTGAGTAAACCCTCGAGGGAGATTCTGCTTCAAAATACTGTCTAGACGACTCCTTCGTAACTGTATGGTCAACACTGTCATTGACAGAAAAAAAAAATGCACAGAAGAATCTAAAGTTTATGTTCAAATAACACCATTTGATCAGGAAGAACCATTAAGAAAATGTGCCAAGGTAACCATTGTTTTTCAATATATATTTATATAAATATCATATATTTATAAGGCACTGAGGTGGAAAGGGTTAGGACTGGCAGATTACATGGGTATTGAGCCTTTGCAGAGAGGTTGATTGACAGACAATCTAATGTATCATAGCGCAAATTCCACCATTTTTTTTTTTTTTTTTCAGACAAACAAACCAGACAGGGGAATAGACTTGGGTGAACTTAAACTTGAAAACTGATGTGTATCAACATCTTTGCAAAAGGAGTCAATTGAATTTGTTTCAGAATTGATGAACTTTACTAAGTTTTCGAACTGAAGCTGATTTAAGAATAATGACATAATTGTCTTTTTCTAAAAGAATCTAAAATTGTCTCATATTTGAATAATTTGATTCTGTTATTTTCCTAATTAGCTGCTTTTGAATAATCTGTATTATATAAAACATTAAATAAATAAAGGTGGCTTGACGAGCTAGATTTTGTCTGCAAGAGAAGAACCATTGCACACATCTCTTTCACAGACTGAAGTAAATGTGGTATTTTGGCAGAAACATTGGTTTCCAATTACATAGTAAATGTATGTAATATTAATTACTGTATGTAAGGCATTTCCATACACCTATTTGCATTGGTCATTGAAATTTGCAGTAGTGCTGTAGTCAGGAACAGTTCATCCAGGGCCCTGTTTAGACCTGGTAGTAGGAAGTTTAAGAATCCTTTACCATTGTCTCCTTTTACACTCATAAATAAATTGCATGAGCTTATTTAGCAATATTAGATTTAAAGATCAGAAAAAGCCCATATCCACCAGCCCACAAAGAAATTGAAATAAATAGTGAAAAAAAAAAAAAAAACTTTAAAAAAACAGGTATAAACACAATTGTGTCTCCTCCATTTCTCATGACCTGATCAACCAAAATGCATCTTAATGTCAGGTGTCAGGGCCCAAGTCATGACCAGAAGAAGGTTAAGTTCAAGTCAAAACCTAGTCCACATGCTCCCAAATCCATCATGGAAATATGGACTCGAGATCAAGTCAATTATTGAGTAATGTAACACTGATTCAGTAGCACCTACATAAACTGTCATGATAACAAATAGCTTTCATCATTAATTAAATATGTACAGGAAGATTTATTCAGCATGAATGATGACAGCAGAGGCAGATGACAGTAAATGTTGTAGTACTTGAGTCCAAGACCATATTTTAATTGTCATTGTCTTGGGAACATGTGGACTTAATTAGGAATTAACCCACATCTAGTCTCAGTCTTGACTTAGACTTGAATGATTATAACACTGACTTAAAGTTCAACATTTTTTTTGTCATTTCATAAAGATCAATGAGCAATCGCACCTGTTTTTATCCACATCTTGTCAGTGATGTTACATCTTAGCATTGAGGCCTCAGTTACAGCAGCTCTTGGAGTTCCTAAAGTGCTTTTTGAAGGGTCCAACTTAGCACTCTGTGAGGTGGAGTCAGGCAGGATTCTAGATGTTGTCTTTGGAGATTGTGTAGTTGTAGTTCTTATAGTTGTCCTAGGTGTTTTGGAGTGTCGTTTAGCAGCAGATGATTGGGTAGTGCTAATCTGGTTTGTGGTTGTTGTAAAGGGGATGCTGGTTGTGGTAACAGTATTGCTGTAAAATATTGTAGGTTGAGATCCAATAGTTGTTGCAATGGCTGGTCGTTCTCGTTGTGTGTCCACAAATGTAGCTGAAGATCTATTAGGAGCAGCAGTGTTTTTCTGTTCAGGTGAAATCAATCTTCTAGCATCAGGGTCTGCAGCTCTGGATGTGGCTGCAGGTGCCACCAGCTCAGATATCCACACAAACTCTGAAACAACAAAACACTTGAGATGAGAAAGGTGTAGAAAAGGCTGTAGAAAATGTGACGACAAAGAGGGTGAAGTGATGATTATAATTATGATGATGCCAGTGATTGATCTGAATATAAACAACGTATCCACGTACATATGTTGGATACGATGGTTATCCTTACATATGCTTCCACTCGGTTATATTTTTCAGAAACATCATTTATCATGTCATCTCTTTGCAGAGGACACTCGACTTTATTTTCCTGTTAAAAACAATAACTGTTCTATGTCTAATCTGTTTGCATGTCTCCAGGACATTAAATGCTGGATGGACTCAACTTTTTTTTACAGTTAAATAATGATAAAATGAAATAATGTTTTCTGGTCCAACAACGGTCTTCTGGCATTGTCAAGCAGCTTGGCCCCATCATCAAATGTACACAACTGTATTAGAATAGAAACCTTGGTGTTGACTTTGATCCTACGTTGTTTTTGGATAAGCAGATCAGTGCTGTGGTGAAAAGCAGTTTCCTTCAATTAAGATCAGTTGCTAGAATCAAGAAGATGCTTTCCATGAAGGACCTTCAAAATGGTAATTTGTGTGTTTATAACTTTAAGGTTGGATTACTGCAACTCACTGTATCTGGGTTATCCTAAATCATCTTTAGACCGATTGCAATTGGTGCAAAATGTGGAAGCCAGATTATTGACTGGCACTAGAAAACGTGAGTACATTACCCAAGTACTCGCCTCCCTACACTGGCTCCCGATCAAGTTCTGTGTTGATTTTTAAGATTTTGATCCTTGTTTTTAAAGCTCTCAACCCATTTTTAAGCCATTTTTTAATTCTGTTTGAGTGTGTAAACTTTTATTTGTCTCTTTGTTTATCTTGATTGAGTCTGTTTCATATTTGTTGTAAAGCACTGTGTAAATGTGCTTTATATATAAATAAACTAAACTAAACTATATTTTCTAGTAAACATGTAAAATACAAATATAATATAGAGGACATGTAAAGATTTTTAAGTTTCAAAATCTTTCCATACATAAAAGTTTTAACCCAATCTTACAGGAAATCATAACTATTATATGAAACTGAGATTTTGTATGAATTTGTTTGTTATGAATTAAACATATCTCTTAAACATACTTGCCACTGGCAGATTGTAGAAATTCACACGAATTAGCCACCAATTTAGCTACACACAACTGGCTCTTTATTGAATTATTTTGTTCCAAATGCTGTAAATAAGTACTTATTGCACATTTCAGAAAAGATTTGGTAAAACGTGAGCAGCATCTGATTCGAGGTCACTTGATTATAGCACAATAATCTTATAAACACATCAGTTATCAAATACATATCTATCTCAGTATAAATGTGCAAGTAATCCCATTTTCAACTAAAATTTACTATTTATATATCATATACATCGATGCTATCGTGGAATCCTAGATACTGTCTATCTCTCTACCATATACTGCAATGGGAGACATTGTGTAATTCTCTTTTCTGTGAGGTATGAGGGATTCAATCTGATCAAAGTGCCTAGTCACTGCATTGCCACTGGCATGGTGCCTTGTCACTGGAGTGAGCCATTTCCGATCAAGGTTTTGATATAAAAACAGTATAAATACATTGAGTGTTCAATGATCCTACAACTCTCTGTGGACCTGGCAGCCTGTCCATTTTTAGCCCTTGAAACGGGAGTCGTCTCTACAAGAAGATATCATCAACAAACTGACCAGGTTTGCCATTAGTCTTTTCTCTAAGTGCATTTCCAGGTAGCAATGTTTCGGTCATTAAATAAATAATTTACAGCTAATGCATCAAGAATGTGCTTCAGGTTGAGAATGCATGCTTCAGGTCGACTACCTGCAGAAATCAGGCAATTGCTTCAGAACATTGAAGAAGGGTGTGTCATAATGTAGCTTGACCTTGTATACAGCATTATAATGTAAATGTTGTATTTTAGCTAAATAAATACTCTGAAAACTTTAAAATCTTTACTCAAATCAAGGAGTAGATGTATTTTAAGAGGGGTGTGGAATGTTTTCAAATCTTGTTCTATAACTAAATATCTCACACTGATGATGATTGACATGAAAACCAGGCTTGTGTAAAGTTTCTTTCACTTCTTTATATTCCACTCATTCTGTAAACAAAAGTTATTGCTATTATATTTGAATAGAGGAGGATTTTTGAATGAATACAACTTAATGTATAGTCTACTTTTCACATAAAGGAATCTAATCACACAAATCAGATTGACTGTTTACTGCACATTCTTGGTCTGACTGTGCATGATTCATCTTTTCACATTACTAAAAATTTAATAATCCCTGTAATTGTTGTAATTTGTAATTAATCATGTAATTATTCACTTTTATTTTGAACCCCTATTCTTCAACCACCTGATATCAATTTGTCACAATCCAATAAACAAATAAATGAATAAATAATAGAATAGGATAAAATGTAAAAACAAGTCTTACCCTACATAAGTTTTGGTTGACTATCACATTTAACTGGGAAATAAATTACATTATAGAAGTTCAATGGATTTTAAAGTGATATGAAAATTCTATCATTAATTACTCATGTTGTTGCAAAACAGTAAAACCTTCATTCATCTTCAGAACACAAATTACAATATTTTCGATGATATCCTAGAGCTCTTTACACTCATCAGCACGTGCATGCGTTGTTTATTTCCATGAAGCGGAAGCAAGGGCATGTGTTGTGGTACTCTCTGCTGAAGTAATGAGGAGAAGAATTGTTGAATAAAGTTATTATTTTTGTTTTCTTTACGCACAAAAAGTATTCTCGTAGCTTCATAAAATTAAGGTTGAACCCCTGATGTCACACTGACTATTTTACAGATGTCATCGCTACGTTTCTGGACCTGGGAACATTTCAGTTCTGTTGCTGTCTATGGAGAGCTCTTGGATTTCATCAAAAATATCTTAATTTGTGTTCTGTAGATGACAAAGGTCTTACGGTCTTAATTAACTTTTTTGGGTGGACTATCCCTTTAACCCTCTGGGGTTCTTCGGTCATTTATGACCCGAAATTTTTTTTAAAAAAAATGTTACAAATCGTAGCTTCATCGGAATGGTCCGAAACTTGGTGACTTTTTTGGTACTTGGTATATGAACACCCCAAAAAATTGGGGACAGGATTTTAAAAGTCTAAGGGGTCGTAAAAAAAATAGTCACACTCAGGGTCTTCGGGTCAAAAATGACCCGACATAGGAAATGAATGGGAAATTTGCAAAAATATGAAAATACTGAGTTTTTTTGTGTGTACAATCTACAAATCAGCCACGATGCAGAAAAAAAGCATACAACAGTGAAGGGGTGAATCTCTAAAACATCAAGAGTGCAAAACAGACAAAAAAATTCACACACACACACACACACACACACTTATACACACAAAAACACACACAAATGAAAGTATCATTGCAAAAGCTAATTTTGGGAAATGTGTGAAATAAAAGAAATTATTCATCAATGTAAGAAATAAAGTGCACAGCAATAAAAGCATGAGGCTGTAAGCCATCAAGGTTGCAAAATAG
Organism: Carassius gibelio; assembly: GCF_023724105.1. Taxonomy (NCBI): domain Eukaryota; kingdom Metazoa; phylum Chordata; class Actinopteri; order Cypriniformes; family Cyprinidae; genus Carassius; species Carassius gibelio. The sequence goes on along the minus strand of NC_068413.1, from coordinate 30,274,672 downwards.
ACACACTACCTCACACACACACACACACACACACACACACACACATAGGGAAATATGAGACTGGTGAAACTGTAACAGAGATATGTGAGAATATGTGAAATAAAATCAATGAATCAAATAAAGGGGAGACATTGGATCCAAAATGCAAAAGTCACACACCATGTCTCTCTCTTGAACACACACACACACACACAAACACACACACACAAGCACGTGTGCACGCACGCACGCACACACGCACAAACAGAGTAAGGTCAAAGGATGGAATTCTTCCCTAGTAACCTCCAGGCCTATTCGAGCGACCCAGGCCCAGCGTGACACTTTTTTTATTTTTCTATTTTCCATTTACATGTACTGTTTGAAAATGATTATACGTTTGCTGTTATTTTTGTTTTTTGTTCATAATTGCTGTTGGCAATTTTGAAGAGTTACTGTTCATTGAATTGCAAAAAATAATTTTAATGGAAATGTTTATAATAAAAGGTAAATAAAAATATGTTATGATTTAAATAATGTAATTTTTTTTATTAAGTTAGAATTAAAACAATGGGTAACAAAATGCTTTCCATTTGTTCTCTTTCTAGTGCAATGTTCAGGTTTGACTGTATTATAAAGTAAAACTGGCACTTGAAATTACCATTTAAATCAACCAAACAAACAAAAACAAAAAAAACTTGACAAAAATAGTCTTTGAGAATCTGTGATTATATATTAAAATCCACAACCTGAAATAAATAGGCAAATATGTGCAAAAATCACTAGAATTCACAAGCCTTTCTACAGAGAGCTGTACATTCTCTCTAGTGGTAAAAATGTGCTATTGCATGATAAAAATGCTTAATTTGTCCACCAGATGGCACCAATCTAATTTCAAAAATTGTTTTCTATAGGCCTTGGCTGTACTTTAAAATAAAATACAGCATTAATAAAAATAAAAATAAAAATACATATATATATAAATTTTCTATTATATTCAATGGGAAAAAATGGATCATAATTATTGCATAAAAATTCATTATTCATTATTATTATCATAAAATTCTCTCAAAACACAAAAAAAGAAAGAAAAAATATTATTGAACAAAAATACATTTGATTGATTTTACTGAAAAAAAGTATACCTGAATCCCGGCCTCTGGGTCATTTTTGACCCGAAGGTCCTGAGTGTGACTCATAAATGAAGAACCCCAGAGGGTTAAATCGCATTTCCCATTGCATAGAGCAGCTGTAAAGCAACAGTTTTTAGCTCTACTATATAGAATATAGGGAATATAGAGAAGTCGTGGCCTAGTGGTTAGAGAGTTTGAGTCCTAACCCTCAGGTTGTGGGTTTGAGTCTCGGGCCCGCAATACAATGACTGAGGTGCCCTTGAGCAAGGCACCGAACCCCCAACTGCTCCCCGTGCGCCGCAGCATAATTGGCTGCCCACTGCTCCGGGTGTGTGCTCACAGTGTGTGTGTGTGTGTGTGTGTGTGTGTTCACTGCTGTGTGTGTGCACTTTGGATGGGTTAAATGCAGAGCACGAATTCTGAGTATGGGTCACCATACTTGGCTGTATGTCATGTCACTTTTAAATTTACTTCAATCAATCCTCAACAACTCATCAAGAAGGTGGTAGCATTGCTGGTCCTTTTTCTTACCTAAAGTGTTAATAAACTGAGAAATCAAAATACCCTAAATCTTTTAATATATAAGAGGTCGTTCTACTATATAAAACATCCTGCAAGTTTCAGAACACAAAACTTTCTTGTTAGTCTAAAATCAGCTTATATTGAAGCCAATCTGGTTATGGAATGCACTACTCTATGATGAAGGAGTGTGTCTAAGGCCTGGTTCACACGGGACGATTTTAAAATTGTCGGCCGATTTTCCAAACCTGAGAGACCCCACACACGGCGATAAAAAATCACGGGTCTAACAGTTTTGGTCGTTCAGTGTGTGGTGTGCAGCCACACGGCAATATCAACACATCACACACGAACCGATTTGACTCCCGAGCATTCCCAGGTCAGACGGGAAATCTCGCAAAATCCCTCGAGATCAAACGTGACTTCAGGGTAAACAATCATGGCGGACGAAGAGGATGCAGTGGTCATAGTTTGTGCTTTGTTTTTAACGGTAAAAAAAACATAAGAAAAACAAGAAAAGGCGATGGTCAAAGAGGTGGAGACAACGCAAGCATGGACTATACTTGCTACATCATGATATGGAGGAAAGTTGTTGTTTTATCTCATAGAAATGTTGTTACGTACTACACAGATTAATAACCGTTGAAATAAACGTTCATATATTCGTTTCCATGTACTCTGGTGGACTGCAGTTGTGGATGTAGTTATGCCCATCGACTTTATTTGTATTTGTTATATTTGTTTTATTATATACGCCGGCTGTTTTGATTTTGTTTCCCGGTACTATCACTGCCTCGTCACCTCGCTTTCTGATTGGCTACACGCCACAGTCCACAGGCTGCGTGATTGTTTGTCCTCGGGGGACACCACACACGAGAAGAAATCGGGCAAAATAAATCCAACATGTTGGATATCCCCGATTTGAGATCGGAGCGGTCCCGACGTTCTTCCGAGCAGAGGAGAGCGGTCTTAACACACCACACACGGCAGGAATATTTGATCAGATTATTTTACGATAATCGGAGCATCCTAAGATTGTCGGAAGGGGTGAATCGGGGCTAAAATCAGCCTAATTATCCTGCCGTGTGAACCAGCCTTAAGCACCACCTCCACAGACGAAGATCAACGCCTGCTTCTACATCACTGCATGTTAAGCCCTGTCCAATGATTTGCGCATGTAGTGTAAATAGCAAGAAAGGTTTATGCTGAAACATTAAAAGTGCCTGTTGTCATTAAAAGACAACAAGACACTGTGCAGTGCCAAGTTGTGGAAAAACAGTCTTTGTATTGCCTTCCTTCTGATCCCAGCATTAGGAAAGAGTGGATTAACTTTTATTTTTAATGAAGTTCCATTTGTTACAAACAAGTCAATTCTATGTAGGAATTTATATTGGATCTGACAGTAAAGCATTTATTCATTTTTTTAAACTAAATCATGTCATATGTGCATTTGTGAAGGATGTAGGCTGTCAAACATATCCAATAGTTAACTAAGCATACCAGTGGGCATTTCCATCATACCAGTCCGAGTCTACAATTTACCATGCCTATTCAACTAGAGTGTTCTGATGGGAGATCAAAACAGGTCAGATAATAGCCTATTACTTATAAATTATGGGGGGGGGGGGGGGTAAAATCTTGAAACATTATGAGTGTACCTCAGAGAACGGAAAAAAAATAATAAGAAAAAGGCAGTTCATGAATCCTTTAAACCATGTTCAAATCTATTACCATGGCAACATGAAACAAACAAACCAGCACTTCCCTATGTTTGATTTACTATAAATATTCTGAATAAGTCCATTAAATGGCTTGAATGTAAATATCAATTAATTTGGTACAGCTTTGCATTGTTCCATTTTACTTACATTCCTGTGTTCAGTGGGGTCCAACAATGAGGCAATTGACTTACATCACTGTGTGTGGGGAAGTGTTGAGAGTAGCAAAGCTGTACAGTGGATGCCATTTTGGGGGATTCCTTTGTTAAACACTGGGGAATGTTTAGTGCTCTGGGCCTGTTGAATGGGTTCTAAGTAAACTGCTACAGCACAGAAAGAGCTCCTGAGATGAAGCAATAATGTGTGATTTGTGACATAGTGCCCAGTGGCTGTTCAAACAGCTTTGAAAAACAGAAGGTTTTAAAAAACACTGAAAAGCTGTTACATAAGCTTCAAAACAGTTTGCAGGACTGTTTCGAAGTTGTTAGTGCTTCATTGTGTTCTAAGAAAGGCAAAAATTATAAAATAGCCTGCTGAGCCTATTTAGTTTTGAAATGCTTTGAGGAGGGGTATTTGGACACGATTTTTGGACAATACCCATGATTCATGTGATGATGGAAATGATGGCCAATTTGATGTTGACAGCAGGGCTTGCATGCCTACTCATTTTAAGAAATTGTTTAAGGAATAATTGACCCATGATTGACTAGCTGTTGAACCCTTACAACCAGCTCAGGACCAGCTTAAACCATCTCATGACCAACTAAGGATCAGCTTAAACCATCTCAAACCAACTTTCAAAAGGGTAGTCTGTACAAACCCAAATGACATCTAAATTAACTGCAAGATATAGTAATAGCAGGTTATGTTGCATTCTGGGAACAAACCTGAGTTGTTGGATTGGTTGCTGACCAGCACAGACGATGGAAGAGTAAATGGCTCCACTCGTTCCAAAGATCCATTTGAAGGCCATTGATGTGTTTCATTGTCACGTGCAACAACTTTTGACGAGAGATTGGGAGGCTTTTGGGCTGTGCTGGCAAGTAATGTGAGTACAGAGGAAAATGCAGGTTGTTCCCTGCTACCCTTTGATGAGCCTGTGGGATCTGATTGGACTACAGAAGCTGGATTCCAGTCTGTCATATGGAAGCCGCCAAACAAATGGGTTGAGGAGGGTGATGTGGTTGCATCCAGAAATGATCCAGAAGCTTCATGATTCAAGTCATCTAAAAGGAAAGAAAGAGAATATTATGAACGTATCCCAGCACAGTCCATTCTTTTCTTTTTTTAGAATCACAGTTCGTTCATTTTGAGGAAAACTTTGCTACACTGTAATTTCAATCTGTTATTCAGAATTTGTTTCCTGGAGGAGATGGAGGCACTCAAAAGTACAGCTCTCAACATTCTTTTGCCAATACTTTTTTCAACACTCAGTCATAATTTAAACAACTTTCTCAGCTATCATTAGTTTGGAACCACATTAAAATAATAATAATAATAATAATAATAATAATAATAATAAATAATAATAATAATAATAATAATAATAATAATAATAATAATAATAATAATAATAATAATAATAAAATAATAATAATAATAATAATAATAATAATAATAAATATAGTCAATCTATTTGGGATAATAAATATTCAGAGCAGTTATATTTTATAATGACACGTTGTATAATGAAAATATAATATGCATGTAAAATGTATTATTCAAAGCAACGTCTAATCTTTGGATCACTAGTGACCAAGTGACCAAACATATGCGTGTCACTATATAATAAATGCTTAAAGATGAATGACTGATATAAAATTCACATTTATATGCTGACTGAACAGAGACCCTTCAAATAATTTTGCTGGCACCCATCCACAATAACTTCTTTAACATTTTCTCCTGTCACTATGATTCATTCACAGGAATCTGCAAACTCTACATATTCGACACACTTGTGTAAAGTAGTTGTTTATAAATCCCTGACTCTAGCAAAATGAACTGCTTCACATACAGCATGCTGAATTGACAGGTTCCTCTGCATACAATTATGGCACAAATGACTGACAGAAATTCTGTAAAAATAAAGCAATGATTAGTTAATAAATACAATACCATCCAAATCCAGTGAGAGCTGTGATGCATAACCTCTGCAGTCCTTTATATGAGGGCTGGATGACTTAGACCAAAAATCATATGTCTGTAAATGTAAGTGTATATGCTATACGATATAGTCATAGATCTTTGTATTTTCTATGAAATGGGTTAAATGTTGAGATAATCTGAACAGCCATTAACAGTCTCCTGGCTCGCAGTGTCTTGGACACCAATATTTTAATGATTCAGAAAAGACAAATCATTTTTTTTTTGTTGTTTTTTTTAATGCTTAATGTAAAGCAATTTCATGTTGGATGTGCACTTTTCCCTTATCAACATGTCCTCCAATACTTATATATATATATATATATGCATTTACCAAACCGGTGTCTCTGCTTATATATAAAAATATTGTTTGAAAATATATCTGTAACCAAAATACCTGTTTATATACCTCTCAGCCTTATTTTGTATGTCGTTTAGTGGTACAGTGAAGCTTTACACATAGAGAGGCTGTGTTTCTCCCTTCTGACAGTCCTATTCTTCCACTGAGAAAAACAATGAAAAATAAAAAAAATGGAGAAAGTGCTATACTGAAGTACTGAAAATACAGTAGTTATGTCTCTAACAGGCACACAAGCAAGATACATTAGATATCAACAACACATGAGATAGAACAAAACATTAGATATCAACAGATATTTATGATGATTTAAAAATGCATTTACCTGATAAATATTTACATATATTATATACTGCATGTGCATCAGAAAAAAAAGGGAAAGCACACTTATGTATTTGTTTAATTTATGTTTCATATTTTCTCACTCTAGACCTATTAATCCATTTAGAGATCATTCTGACTCCATACAAAGTGGCATGAAATTGTCTGGCTGCTTATTCCTGCTTGATCACCAGTTCACAGAGGGTTTCAGAAGATGAAAGGGTGTCAGTTAATCACTCTTATTAAACCTTGTCCTTTAATTACCCAACAATTAACTCCATTTAATTCTCAGAATTAACGCTGAGTGGTGCTGTGACAGAACCTTAAATAGATACAACGTTTCTATGAACAACAGTAAGTCAATAACTCAATAATCTGATTCTGCCATTCAACACTCAATATCATCATCACATTATTAATATAAATATTCAATAGACACATATATGTATATATTGAAACTGTTTCTGTGCCTAGATAGTATTGTGCATAGTTATAAGTTAGCATAATGTGACTCAAATGGGGAAGAGAGTTTGACAGTAAAGACAGCATGATTATTGGGATGAACGCATCTGGCATCAATCATGCTATTTCTGTGCTTAAATTACCATTAAGCAAACAACAGTCTCTTCTATAAGCCTACGAAAAAATTTTTTTTTTCTTTTATACTGGCCAAGATTTGAATAAATATAAACATTTTATTTCACATGCTTAATTAACAGACTGTCTCATTTGCAACAAGTTAATGGCTGAACATTACTGAATGTCTAAAAAAAAAAGAACTAATGATGTCATAATAATAATGTCACTTTGACAGCACCTATTCACTGTAAATGATGCATTTGTGACCAAGGCCTTAGTCTACAATACACTAATACATTTTGTATTTGTACATTTTGGCCTTCTGTCCACACTGAGATGGTGTTTTTGTCAAAGAAAAACTAAGCTTTTTGAAAAATATTTCCAAAGTGTAATAATACAATCCTTTTCGCATTGTAGTGTGGACTGTGAAAATGAAGGCTTTTGAAAACAATGACACATGTTTAGTCATCTGACACATATAGTACCAATAAATGTGTACAGTATAACGGTATTTTGCCTGTTATGTCAAACAGGGCCGTCGCTAGTGGGGTGAAAGGTGGTGACGATTATAGGGGCCCACAGCTGAGGTGGGGCCCCCAAAGATCTCAACCGACTGGCTGAGTCCAGCCTAAAAATATGCTCAGTACAGTTGACAGGCCACTGCTGCGAATCGTCACGAAAGCATATCTTTTTCACGTGTTTTTAAGCCTTACCACTTGTCGATTTAAACATTAAAGCTGGTTACTCGCGCGCTGTGTTCCGTGCGCACGCAGAGAGAGAGCCGCGTCTCATATGGCGTTATTTTTGTGCTACAATCCTGAGTGAGTAATTGTACGTTTTGAGCACAGAGAATTATGTTTTGCAAGCACATTACATTATATTTTGAACAGAAATTAACAATCGCAAAAACAAAATTCGCTTGAGCAAAGAAAAAACGATTCCGTGCTCAATAAATGCATTTGCTTGTTTTCTATTATCTATATTAACGTGCAGTAATAACCCTCTCACGCAGTTTACTCAGGTGCTCTCTCACAAACGTATTCTCTGCGCTCCTGTCACGTCCCCCTCTCTCTCTCTCAACCTTTTAATACTGTTCGCGCTCAACTCTTGACACACGCTCGCTCAACTTACAACGCCGTTACAAGTGTGCCTTAAAATTAACCAATCAGAAAATTAAAGGTCAATTGTGATTGGCTGTTGGTCTCCATTCAAATCGCTAGTAGAACCAAAGCCCATCATTTCCTATTTAGAATTCAATAACGATAAATGGAAAAAGGGCTCGTTTATTAATTTTTCCATTTAGCTGAAACGCTGCTTTCATCTGATTGGTTGAATCGCTCCGCCTTCAGCTCGGTCTTTTCATTCTTTCGGCAGGGCAGAATAAGAGTCAGTGCGACACTAATGTCTGAAACCACCAATCACTGTTAATTAGAATAATATTTGAAACAAATGTGGCTTGGCACATAATTCATGCTGCTGAGGCCTGCAAGTGACCCCTTTAAAATATTTCTAGGTTATAATATTGTATGAAGATTGTCCCACTGTTAATACAGTGCAAATAGTTCTGTCTCTTTGGATAAAAGTGAAGTGGAAATCAAAATCAATAATAGACTGAACAGTTCCATGATAATATGGCTGTAACATTTATTACTTTCGTCTTTTAAGTCTAAAGGCACTAGGTATGTGTGTGTGGCATTAATAACCAATTGTGAAATTAGTATAGTTAAATTTATGAAATAAATTAGTAATATTAGTTTAATTACATACTAAATTGAATGATGTTTCTCTTCTTAGTATTCTTTGCTGGGCTTGAGAAAGCCAAACATATATTTAAACATTATTATTATTATTTATTATAAGAGTAATTGACACCAACTATAAC